>NC_135704.1:16216083-16386083 GCF_964276395.1 Gasterosteus aculeatus | reverse complement strand
TAAAGTGCTAGATGACGTTTTGTACAAAAACATTAAATGAACGGGGTAACTGAGGCGGACGGACAGTCAGGGCTTTCACACGGGGATGTCAACCGTCTCATCTCCTCTTGGGAAGGCCTCCACTTCCATTGACATCAAAAACTCTGCAAAGAAAAACCAAACCGTCACATCAATCATTGGTAAACCACACTAAACAACTTTAGTAATCATAAGATGAAAGTGGTAAATTAGTAAACATCCAATCAATTTAAAACAATCTAGAATGACAAAGATGATGGTGTGCATCTTCATCCTGACCCTGGCGATGGGCTGGTCTAACAAAATATTTACACTATTAAGTCTTGCTTTAGACTTAAAGAATACTATTAAAATTTGGATTCACAATAATGTGGGAGATGATATAATCGCACAGCTATTAATTAATTCTACAACATTAACCACAGTGGGGTTTCCTCTTCTAATACCTCTAGTGTGCACGTCATCATACATATCTTGAATTTGCTTTGATTTAAATTGTCAGTAATGCACAGCACCGTATCTCCACCCACCTTCTGTGTAGTCTACGTCGGGCCGGGTGGAGACGACAGCCCAGGACAGGCCCACCAGCATCGCCACCACCAAGTTCACGACGATCCACGGCCGCAGGATCTGCTGCTCTGAACCCGGAGGCCTGGAGGAGGAGCGAGGAAGTACAACGCAGAACATTACTTGAACATTAGAATATGGTAGAATACGGCGCAGTACGGAATACACTACGGGTTCCTACCACAGAGTCTCGTTGGCTGTAGGGTAGAGGTTGATGCGATCGCTGGTCATTTGCTGACTGAGGGACAGGATCAGGGCTATGAAGTACACTGAGCACAGAGAAAAACAGTTTTTGCTTTTTTGCTGGAATATGTCATCATCGTCTTCGTCCAAAGTCGTCCTCTTTGTCTCGCGTCACTTACGGAAAGAAGCCAGAGCGGCAGGATCCAGCGTGAGGAAGCCTCTCAGCGCCATGGAGGCTTTGGCTAAGTTCACCCTGCAGGGGAGAACAAACATAGAGCTGTCGGTCACAAATTCAACTTAATTGTTCTTGGTGTTTATAAGTCTATGCACACACACACAGACGCAGAGATCCTCTGACCTGTCGAATGCCGACACGGTGCTGATGGCCAGCAGCAGGTACAGCAGGGACTGAGCCGGGTAGGCCAGGAGGTGATACTGCTGCAGCAGGTTGGGCAGCGTGGTCATCTGCTCGCCTGCCAGCACGTACACAACTATGATGTTCCACACCGCGTAGCCGGCCAGGAAACCGTGAGAGAACAGTCCGACCACCCTGCAGAGGGGGAACGCACGCACGCGCACACACACACACAACATGTAAGTAAGGAGGTGTCTTATGGTGTACATGTGTGCGTGTGCACACCTGAAGCCACTGTGGACCCTCAACGCGACGTCTCTGGTGTTCCAGATCTGCCTGGGGTCCAGGTAGTCGTCCATCAGCTCCGAGTGTCGGTGCTGCTCGACTCGCTCTGCTTGGAAACGCCCTGCACACACGCACGCACACACACACACACACACACACACACACACACACACACACACACACACACACACACACACACACACACACACACACAGGCACACACCAATACGCTTTTCCATGATTTCTTAATAAGGTCCAACTATAATATAGCTTGTCTCCAATTGTTAGTTGCATTTACAGAATCCCAACAGACGTTACAGACACACCTGGCTCTTAATGAGTTCACCTTTCCTGCTTTGTTTTTTTTCTTTCACACTCACTATTTCTCTCCACAAAGACTTTGCCGACCGGCTGGCTGTGTCCGTGCGGGGCGGAGAACAGGGAATGCTGGGGGATCGGGGACTGGGCGTCTGTGGTAATGTCGTCGTCCTCGACCACCAGGTCACTGTTGTGGTGCTCCGCCGCCTTGGCCTTCCTGCCGCGGGGTTTAAGGGCAGAGGAGTTTTCTCCAAAGGAAAGCAAACATACATATACACAACTTCCCCTAGGAATAACTCAGTAACTTTTTCATCATCCGTTCAACATTCCTCATAACTCATTAAGCTCACTTCTTCCTTTTTGTCCTCCTGCTTACAGCAGATGTCATTTCCTCTCCGTCCATGTCGGGCTCGGCCATGTTACCATTCGGCACGTCGGCGTTCTCTGCTTCCTGATCTGAACGAAGCAGAGCAGAACAACGAGAAAGCCATTGCTGTAATTAAACAATGCACATTACTGAAAGTCAGCTCTACATTTAATATCTTAAACCTTCTCAATCATTCTTTTTTTCTGCATCATGTGTCTGCTGTAAACGTTATTGTTCAAATCAGTTTTATCTACAAAATAAAACAAAAATATCTCAAAAACTACTGGATGGATGAAATGTGGATCTAAGATGATGTGGTAACATTTATGATCCTCTGAATTTATCATGTGAACATTTAATTCCAACAGTAACAACTGTCAAATACCGTAAAAATACAAATAATAGTAATGATGCATTGTTTTGACCTATAGTAAACGCCCTCTTCTTTTTCTTCTTCTTCTGTGGTGCTGGATCGTGCGGCTCCGGGGTCAACGGGTCTCTGCTGACAGAGTGGCTTCTATTGGTCACTTCCTCCATCTCCACCTCCACACCAACTGTTGAGGAACAAACTACGTTAAAACCCAACAGAAGAGAACAGAAGACGGTGCGGAGCTGCAGGCGCCTCCTCTCACCTTCCCCCGGCTCCTCCGCATCGAAGGTCTCCTTCTTTGGCTTCTTCTTCTTGCTCTTGGCGGTCGGCATGGTTTCCCTGTGACGGCGTCAAACAGTTCAGAACATCCCCTGTGAATAAGATCCATCCGCCGGATCTTTTATCCAGGTCCGGAGGTTGGGGTATTTAGGTCGGGTAATTGACGTTTAACGGGATCTGGCGGTGGCTGCGTCTGACGCCCGTTTGAGATAATTGGATTTAGCCTGAGCTTTGCGGACAGCCGGTGGAACGAGGCTCCAGGAAACCAACCGCAGAGAGTCACCTGAAGAGAGTTCTGCTTTGTAATCCAGCAGGAGACCGGACAGTGCATTATGTCAGCGTTTCTGGCTGCCAGTTGGTA
Source organism: Gasterosteus aculeatus (assembly GCF_964276395.1). Taxonomy (NCBI): domain Eukaryota; kingdom Metazoa; phylum Chordata; class Actinopteri; order Perciformes; family Gasterosteidae; genus Gasterosteus; species Gasterosteus aculeatus. The sequence goes on along the minus strand of NC_135704.1, from coordinate 16,382,980 downwards.
CGTCGACTCTGGAACCAAAGTAACCTGCATTCTGGGTTTAAACTGTAGTTTTCTCAGTTCTTGTTCACACTCAACTGAAACGTGACATTACTTGACATTTGGCCATTTGATACTTTCATCTCGAGCTTACTTAACTCCAAATTTGGGCATCGGTGTCTGGCTCAGGGACAATTTAACATTGAGGAAGATGAGGTGGGGATCAAACCACAGAAACTATGATTTTCTAAAGTGATAAAATGGTGGAAAGTTAAATTCTCTTGAGAAGGGGCCTAATACACATTCCCTGCCTCGGCCGAACAATACAGTTGTTCTACACAATTGTTTTCTGTTTTAAATTATTCCATTCGTCTTGGTGAACCCTTGGATAAAGTATGTATTTCTTTTACGATATCAGTCTCTGTCTTGAAAAGTAACCCCATGTGGTTCAAGGCCTTAACTTGTTCATTATAGCTGCTCTTTCAAAGTGTTTACTGTTGCATACAGAATGTAATTTGGACACACTACCCCGTCTTAACATGGAACCTTGAACTTTGACCCTCACGCTCATGTATCCGCTGCCTTTTGCATTGCGGGTCCTAATAGCCAGAAAAGCAAAATTGCCTGAAACCTGCACAATCGGGCTCCATGCAGTGGGACATCCTCAGGAAACATTTATTACCAAAATATGCCAAACATACAAGAAATTTGTCTTGGCGGTTGGTGCGTGACAGTAGACAGTGTGACAATAGACAAGACAGCAGTGCACAAGTAATAAAATAAAGTAAAATGAAATGCTAATGCAATCCTTGGTATTTAGACACAAAAGGGGAACAATCTCTATGCCAAGCATATTTTCTAAAAAGGTATTTACAGGTGTTTTCCCTTGAATTAGCTTCAGTGCTCACCTGTGCAGCCGACTTGTTCTGCGGCTCAGAAGAAACAGACTATCGCCGTCGCCCCCTTCGGTCTCGGATCTTATCGAGCTGCTCTCGTTAAATCCCAAGAGGTGAACCAAAGAGGGCCGGTTCACTTTAGAATCTTTTAGACATGCACGGCTGAATCCGAAAGTAAGGGGGGGAAGCGAGGCCGACGGCACGGCGAGCTTTAAGACTCTCGGGTCTTAGAGCGGCAGGTGGGTCATGTGCTGAGCCGTGGCCGCCTGTGGGACCTCTGTGGTTGGTCCATCAGACGTGAGGTCACCTGCTGGTGGAGCTCCGAAGTGGCCACGGAGGCTAATAATCCCTCGCTGTGCTCTCCTGTCAACAAATACAACCGCTCCTCACTCACACATTGGCAGGATTATTCGACTGATGTTTTTCTGATTGACTGATTTCCTTCAAATATTTCAGATATCAATTTTCATCCAAAAGGTGATTTTTTTTTTAGTTGTGGCAAAGAAAAGGTACAATTCACTGGCTAAATTGTGAGAATGTATTAATACAAATACAATACAATAGGATGACACATGCCAGGATTAATCTCTTTAGTAGTTAATGCAGCATAGTACTTGGAAGAAGTCTGTCCGGGTTTAGAATTTACTGGTGTCGTCTTGGGATCTGCTCTGTCCTGAACTGCCCAAAATTGGTTAGTTTAGGTCAGTTTAATAAAACCATATCACTCCCTCCAAGAACAACTGGAGTTCATCCCCTATGTCTACAAACACAGGTACATTAAATAGTCTGAAAAGCACAGAGCTAAAATATCAGTGGTCGAGAGCAAGAACATTTATCAAAGAACTAAGTACAAATGTGGAGGTACTTGAGTATTTCCAGTAAATTTCCTGTGTTATCCGGTCACGCGTCATGTTATTTGTTACCGTGGGTAACACCGTGCGTTTGTATAGATGACAGTAAAGCTGAAAGGTTCAGTGAGAAGACTCTAATCCTTCCGTTAAATCGGCTGAGCTACAGCTGTCCTGCAGAAGATTAACTCTACAACAGAGAGACAAAGAGAGGGAGAGAGGACGAGAGGGCGTGGGAGGGGGGGGGAATAAATGCACCCGCATGATTGCATCTTGATCTTTTATTAGGACACAACCTCACGTATGTACATGTTCACTTTTATTCCGAAACAATACCCTACATATCCTTTGCAAACGTCAGGGTTTAGAGTTTGCAGGTGAGGTGCCTCAGCAGTTATTGAAGCTTGTTTAATCAACTGAATTTAATCTGTATATCCAGATGTCACACATCTTTCTCGGAGGGCCTCACGCTGGCACAGGACATAAAACTGAGTGACAGTCATCCTTAATTGTTATTATTCAGTATTAATCGAGCTGCTAGTAGCTGCTCTCAGAGCCTGCGACCTGCCAACACTGAGGAAGAATCAAAAGAGACAGTAGAGGTCGTCAGTGCTCTGAAAAACATGCTTCATATCACAATTCCTACTTGAGAAAGATTTGCATTAACTAACATTTCAATGCCATTTGATTGATTTGGTGGAAATACCAAAGCACAAAAAAAATGAATAAAAAAGCTCCCCATCATCACACCCCTCTTCCGCTCATCTGCACCCCAGTTTATGCTCCCTCACTCTTTTCTTTTCATATTCTCACTCGTAGTTTTTCGGCCCCACAGTCGTCTCCCCTTTCACTCCTCCGCCCGGCTCCAGCTGACGGGTATCCACTGTGGTTCGTCCTGCGCTCGTTGGAGGATGGAGCAGAGCTGCACGCAGGCGTGCTGCAGATCGTCGTTCACCAGAACCTCGTCGAAAAACTGTTTGTACTTGGCCTCCATCAGCCGGGACGACTCCTCCAGCTCCACAAAGTCATCCTCCTGCACGAATGGAAACACAGGCTCTACATTTTCACCTCTATCTTTCTCCACCTGGCGCCGTCACCTGTAATATTTGTGTCGTCTGGCATTGATGTTGTCGGAGGCCTTACTGTGAACGCTCTGTTGACAGAGCAGTTGGTGATGATTCGGGCGTTTCTCCGCGTTTGTCTCAGCCTGTCCAGACTGGGAGCTTTGATGAAGATCACGTAGGGCTTCAGTTTACCCGTCCTCAGCGGCTGGATGCTCTGACGACAAAAAATCAACACGTCTGCTGATCACCTTGATTTAGTCCAATGATCAAACTATCAACGCGTCAAGGAAATAAGCGAATCGTAGTTATTAGTGACGGCCTTCTTGGTGGAACTCACGTGTGGTTCGACATCGAGGATGCACATCCGTCCTCGTTTGAGGACCTCATCGATAGCATCAGTGCTGGTCCCATACAGGTGCCCCTTATACTCCCCATACTCCACAAACCTGAGCACACGACAACACGCACACGACAGAGGCACGGTCTCAAATCCAGCTGTCCGTGTAGCAAACATGCATTTACACTGAAGTCAAATAACCAAGGTATATCCCGATAATAATGAAAAAACATTCAGGAGAGGCCCACCTGTGGTTACAAACCATGTACTCAAACAGCTCTTTGGTGACAAAGTGGTACTCCCTTCCTGTCTCCTCCCCTGCTCTGATTGGGCGAGTGGTGTCTGCAAAACAGGGCGACAGCCAATCAAGACTCACAGGTTTATACGCAAAGAGACAGAACGGTCATGAGGTAGTACTGGTTCATAATCTTGACTATAGATATATATTCAGTCATACACATAGCTGGCTTCCTGACTGACAACATAACCAAGGACTTAGTTTCGTTGCCAACATTTATGTGGAACTACCGCATATTTTGCTGCAATAGAATCTAAAAATTGGTTTATTTTTTATTTTTGTATTTTAAGTCGCATGTATCTTCTTTTCTTTGATTCCATGCTCTTTTACATATCACATATTCCATGTGACATTATGAATGAAGAACAATAAGAAAACACATGATTTTTGCGGCTGTGTCTTTTCTTAATTCAAGGTTCCCTCTTGTCACCATAACACACACACACATACACACACACACACACACATACACACACACACACACACACACACACACACACACACACACACACACTGTATAACAGTAATTCATCTTTATGAAAACCCTTTATATATGAATGCATTAGATTGGTGGAGGGCACGTACGCGGTACGGGTCCCTGGAAGGTTGAAGGGTTCAGTTTGATGAGTCTTTTCCTCAGTTCATTCACTCCAACTCTTGTAGCACCTAAACGCCCAAAACATGTATTTGTTACACAGTGAATATTGTGGCACAATGTAAAAATGAAATACTGTAATTTAAAGAATCCTGTCTCACCGAGGAGGACGATGAGGCGGTGGTCCTCCTGCGGGGGGCGCTGGTACAACGCCACCTCCTCGTAGGGGGTGGAGTAGGCACTGGTGTTGGGGGCGCAGGAGGTGCAGGACTGCCGTCTCTTTCTGTAGGACGTCCTCCTCCAGAGACGGAAACTCTGACGGAAACCAGCTGGTGGAGACAATTCATTCACAGTTACAGCATTTTTTATGAACTAAACTCTCTCAGGAATTAGGTGGAGAAATGAATGTGTGTTTACTCCATATAAAGTCTCATCAAATTGGAAAATGTATTAGGTAAATATGTAAATGGTTGTTACCTAGGTAGATCCCATCCGAAATATCCGAGTCAGCCTTCTCTGGAGGAAGAGAACAGAAAAACTCTTCACTCACTGCAAACACAAACAAACATTCTGCTGTGACGCCTAAATAAACTCCTACCAAAGTAGATTTGTTCCAGTTCTGTGGAGATGAAGAAAACCCGGGATTATGGTTCTTTTTAGCATTCATAAACCAAGTATCATGTCTTCATCATGGTGTCAGACGTGTCTTACCTGTAGCGGTGCGTTTCTCGTCAGATTGAATTTGATCTTTCTCTGGAATATATTAAAAAAACGATACTTTTGAAATGATATTGTCAGTCTATAGTATAGTATATATATATTACACAAATCATTGCTATGCATCCCAGGTACAGACATTTGTATGTGTATGAGGTTTACTAGTGATAATGATCAAGCCCACACATATTAACTTTACAGTACAGTACAGCAGGGGTCAATTCAGGTCAGTTTTAATAAATTAGTGTCCCCTCGACGGATAAAGAAATATAAACACGCTGTAACACCTGCACAGTACGGCCCCTTGACTCATGATTCATGACAGACTTACTGTAATACTCAGATTTTCAATATAGTCACAAACCTACTAAATGAAACCTAAGTCACACAAACAGATGCTAAACTATTGGATCAACTGTTTTAATGAAAGAAAAGCGGAGACGTTGAGCGAACGTCGCTCTCACTCACCGTTATTATCGTAAGTCACTGAGGACAGACGGAAAAGAAACCTTGTCAAAGACTTCTTTGTTGCTTTAAAGTCACGTTCACAATGTACACGCTGTGCTTTCAAAGGTAGTTCTTCTGTGTCGTATGTTCAAACACCTGTTTAACAATGTGGTGCATGCATCTATTAATGCTAATATTACCCTCATATCTTGTATTTTGTGCTTTTGTGCAAAACTTAATAAACTACTCTATAACTTTTAAACATTTATATCTTCTAATATTAATACAATGTTATTAATAATAATGTTATAACTAGGGGAATAAACCGTAGCCAGCCCAGATACTACTGCTACACACAAATGTTAGAGATGATAATGGTGAGTGCTCACAGGGTCTGATGCAGGTATGAACCTGTAACGGCTGACACCACCACTGTTCCCTCTGTTTACTGCAGAGAGGGATGATACACAATACATTTCAGATACAGCATCAAACAACTTGTTTCATGAGAGAATACAGAGTTTAGTTGCCTGATATTAGATAAAGCTGCATCGATTCATTCATTTCAATATTTAACCCTCAGTCACTTTGCCTTGTGATGCTAATGATAATTTATTTTATCCTAAGTTCCATTTATTTTTTCTTGTTTTATTTGTTTAAACGTTTGAATCGGTTCAGTATGTTGTATGGAGGGAGTTGAATCAGGATTTCATTTTCATATTAATTACATGAAGGCTGAATGCATATTAAAAAAAAGATTTGTTGGGGGATGATGAAACCAGATTAGGGTCCACATTCAGGGTGCGTGAGGCGTCACCTCTTCAGCATGCCGGCAGAGGGAATCAGACCAGCGCAGGAAGTGGAGCACGGGAGCTTCCTGGCCTGCCACCAGTGTGCGTCCGACTGGTCGACCACTTCCAGCAGGTCTCCTCGGCTGAACGCCATCCCTGCATCGGGACAGGGGATGGAGGAGTCCTGCAAGGGGGAGTAGTCCACCAGTGCTCTCATATATACCTGACACACACAAAGAGAGGGAGGTTAACAGAAATCTCCCAGGTTCAAACATCACTTTTCACCATCTTTTCAATCCAGGTGTACATGAGATGTTAGCGGTTCCATCAAAGAGACGGCCTGAAAACTTCTCCCAGGTATTTTCATTTAAATAAAGCCGTGAGGCCAAAAGAGGGGAAATTATTGAATGTCTCATAATGTAAGATGGAATCGGATATCATGTCACACTGCACAGCTGATAATACTTATGTACTCTTACTCACGTAGGATTTTGAATGCAGAACTTGAAAGATGGTATTTTTACACTAATCTATTTGTACTTTTAGAAAAAGTATTTCCTCCACCATCTGAGGATTTCTCACCGATTTCTGTCCGCTGTTGCTTTGAGCTTTTTCAGGAATGACTTTGAACAGGATCGTTCCCTGGGAATTTATCTGCAAATACAGCAAAAACGGATCAAAAACTGATTGTTTTGATAATCAGACGGTGAGCACAAGTAGGAGCACTTTCAAAAACCACTCAGGAGCCATTTTCAGCATCGTGCACGGATAGTTTTTGCATCATTACTACAAATTAAAATGAAAAATACCTACCGATTGGGCTACCACTTTTGGGCTTTATAATGTTCAATATTGTTATATTTATTTTTCCCTCAGATTTCCTACCAGTATCTGGATGATCTGTTCTGGCTCCAGACCCACCACAGGGTTTCCATTTACCTCCACTAACAGATCACCAGGATGGAGGAGTCCTGGGAAACGTACAGATTAGGCCATGATTTTGCACATTCTGGTCTTATTCTATCTGCGTTATTGCGCGTTATATTTAATACATATTTAGCTTACTGCTGCGGTCAGCCAGTCCTCCGTGAATCACCCTGGCGATGTAGATCTCCCCCGTGTCCTCGTCCCTCCTTATCGTTGCCCCCTGACATACAGACAATAGTTCCAAATTGAACAACCTCTAACGGCTACAGAAGCAGCAATGAACAAGTCTTAGTGCAGCTCTGTACAAACAGAGAGGAGTGTAATTTGTGAAGGATACAAATGGAGGATGGGATGAAGGCAACATAGTATAGTATTAGTAAAGTATCTGAACACTTGCACTGGCAAAGTTAAACTAGGATGTCACTATTAAGAGGGATTATGTAATGTTATGAGGCTGTTCGTAGGAGCTAAATGCTAACATTAGTAAGTTAACATTGTCACTGATGTCACTTACGGTTGCCCTACTTTAACAACTTGGAATACAAAGTTGAGAAGCACAAACAGATAGATATCAGCTTTCTGTTATTTCATATGTTCTTGTTGTTTAAACCTGGTGTATAAATTACTCACATTGTAAATCCTCCTCTGACAGTTAACAGTGGCTAAAGTAGCCTGAAGCCTCCGGCCTGCAGCGGAGATGAACTACAGAGGTCTGGTAAGCTCACGTCTTTCTCACTCTGGATTCTTTGGATATTCAAACTTGACTCAAAGACTCATTCATAATAACGTAAGGACATTGATCAGATTCACCCAACTGCCACTAAAGACTGATGGTGATGCACTTTTCTCTGCCACTACTTTCCCATTGAATTGTGAATGAAACGATGAAACGATAGGCCTGGACTTCCCTCAACTATTTAGAGGCAAATTAAGATAAGAAAGGCTCAAACTATTGGATGCGGTGACAAGAACAACTAGAATAAAAAAGACAGGCGATAATGGTTTTAAGTGTAGCTGGATTGAAGAGGAGATGTACATTTTTTGGTACCTTCAAATATTTTGCTTTTCCCCTCCAGTGATAAATCCAGCGATGTAAAAAACACTGTTTCTCAAAAGTGTTTGTTGTTGCAGTCAGTCGGCCTCTGGTGTGAACTTTCTTCCTCAAACTAATAGTTGGGTCCAAATTCTGATGTAGTTTCAGAGTCCATCTCCAACACCTCAGCCAACAAGGAGTTCGTTTTCAGCCCTACTTCTTCTTTCTTTTGGTCTTGTTTGTCAAGCCCCCTGTGCCGTTCCCATCTCGTCGCTCCCCCAGGGGAGCTCTCGAGACTGTTCCGTGGCTGAGCCTCACCTGTCCGTTACTACCACTCCGACCTTCCCTTTGGGTCGCACCAAAGGTCACCACCGTTCTTTTGGAGCCTCCGTTCGTTCGTTGGGGTCTCTTCGATGTTGCGAAGCCGTCCGGTTTGGAACTGACCCCCGCAGACAAAGACGAAGAAGAGCAAGAAGAAGACGAGGACGAGGACGGGAGGTGCGTTTGGTAAGGCGTGGGAAGTTTGCGGACGTCTTTCGGAGACATCGAGGAGACCCTTGGAGGAGGTGGGGGAGGAGTCCCCCGTTTGGGCGTTCGCGGAGGCCTCACCTCCGTGTGTTTGCCGGCCACAATGAGGCCCTGCAGCTTGTCCACCACCTCGGCCAGCAGGTTCAGCGCCTGGGCGTTCTCTCCCACGCCGTCGGTGATCATCTCTGCCGCAGCCACCATCTCTTGGCCGAGATGGCGGACGTCTCGAGCGCCGTGCTTGGCGCTGGCGGCCACCGTCTGGACGGCGGACCTGAGTTCCTCCATGCTGCGCTGTGCGGTGAGCTCTGGATGCTCCTGCCTGTTCCGTGCCGGTTGGGATTGTTGGTGTGCCGTCGATGGATGACTCGGAGGACATCCTTGGAGAATGTTATGAGATGGAGTTTGAAACCCCTGTCCCATGCCAGCGGTTGGCGGAGCGGAGCGACGGGAGGCAGGACTGGAGGGTGCTGTGTGCGCTATGAGTGGGTTCATCCCAGAACAAGAGGGGCTCCTGCCGGGTGTCGGGACGTTCCTCGAGCGTCCCGCCGCCGTCCCCTTTTTGTAAAAGACGGGGGAATTGGGAAAGCTCAGACTGTGAACCGGGACTGGAGGAGGAGGGTAGGCGTAGTCATCACTGCTCCCTCCAGTAGAGGCACCTTCTCCCTGGTTGTGATTAGATTTCTCTAAAAATGCACCTCCATGTTGGCAGGCGGAAGATGACAAGAAAAAAGCGGCAACAGAAATATACTTTATTGAAAGAAAATAGCAGCGCAGGAGCAGGTAAAAAAGGAGCCAAAGGAGGGTCAGAAGAAAAAGGTGGATGGTGATCAGATGACGATTGATGATCATAAGCATGTAAGCATGTAATTTAAAAGATGCTCAATGAATGATGAACTTGTCACCTTTCAACCTTTTCTGAATGAACCAAAGATGGTCTTTGCAAATGCAGAAACAGATGAAGGATAGAACCCGATGATGTGTGGTATTAACATTCAGCCTGTATTTATCAAGCATCATCAGCGGTATTCAGTCGTTATTTGGTGATATTACTGTGATTCCTGATAAATACGCCGTCTGCTATATTCACAATATGGCGATTGGTCGTCTTAAAAGACAGATCCAAAAAAGAATGGATGCTTGATGATTGCATTAATTGACAGGCCTCCTCCTCTTACCAGGGCAGGGGGTCGGGCTAAAGACAGAAGGAGCTGATTGGTGGAGACCTTTCTTCCAAAGCTCCGCGGTTTGTGGACGCAAACAGCAGCTTCCCGTCGACTCGTAGCGGGGGAGAAAAGGACGGGACTTTCCACCCCTGGAGAAGGGCCTGGCTTCGCTTTCAGTCGCTTTAAGCTCCTCTCCCGACCAAGCCCCCCTTCCGGGGACGAGGCGGTCCAATGTGAGGCGGTGGAGGCTGCTCCAACCGCCACGAATCCCTCGTACTCCGTCTCCTACACTTCCTCTGTTCTTTGTGAACAGAAGACAATGAAAGACCCCTTCTCACAACTTGAAATCGTATTAATTATCTGTGAGGCAGTTTCAAATCCACACCTCTACTTAAATCTGTCCTTATGGTCTTAGTGTGGTTCCCACAAACCATGGCAGTGATATTCAACTTAGTACAACGAACCCTCTATATGTGTTCACATGATAATAGTACATTTGTACTTGAGAAAGAGTTTTGATGCAGGACTTTGTACTTGTTACATTTCATTTTTACACTGATGCTACTTTTAGTTAAGTAAAACATCTTGGAATGTCTCACCAGCGGCTGGTTGTTTTTCACCAGACAAACGATCCTCATGGCCTCCTCACCCTCGGGCATCTCATCAGGCAGAGGCGCTAGAACCGGTCCATAGTCTGACTGGGCTACACTGTCGTGAGATGATAGGAGGGCCTGAGAGGAAGGTGTGTTTTAGAACCGAGCACCCAGTACAAGTTCTGCAGGAGCTCATGCGTGGGCGATACACACCTGGATGTGTGGTGAGCTGAGGAGGCTGTAGAGCTCTCTGGCCTCAGCGGAGGGAACGTGGACATTCTGTAATGTAGTCAGGATCTGATGGACAGGCAGGGAGAAAGAAAGTCAGAGAGTAATACAGGTACGAACACTCCAGAAGATGCCAGGCACTTGTGTGTGTGTGTGTGTGTGTGTGTGTGTGTGTGTGTGTGTGTGTATCAACCTCAAGTGAGAGCCCTGAGGCATAAGGCAGAACGGGTGTTGGGGTTGACCTCTCGAACTGCAACAGCCTCTCATAAATCTAGAGCAACAAAACAGGAAATGAGGTTGTTGTTTGACACATCTGGTGTGTGTGTGTGTGTGTGTGTGTGTGTGTGTGTGTGTGTGTTTGTGTGCGTGTGCGTGCGCTTTAGTGCGGCGTTCGTTGGGTCAGGTCGTACCTTCAGCAGGGCGTGCAGCCACGGTGCGCTCAGCAGTTCATGGAGGACCTGAGAACCATAAATGTTTCTGCAGACCGCATGACTGACGTCCTGCACCACATCGGACAGCATCTCAGTGACCCCTGCACAAACACACACACGCACACACACACACAAAGAGAAATGATTGCCCTGCTGTTTGAGGGCAGACAACGCTGACCTTTTGGAAGTTATTCTCACAGAACAGTGATACAGATCACAGAACATTCTGTAACATCTCTGCAGATCCGAAGGGCCGAAAGTTTCTCCCAACGGGTGAGAAACAGACACGTTTGGGCCATATCGGATTAACTGCACCCAAGGAGTCGTGACCCTGGAGAGAAACACTAATACCAACTGAATTAGGTTCTGTGTGACAATTAAATAGAAGCTGACCCCCTCCTCCCCCCTTTGATTTTGACTCATGTTAAGGATTAATTCAGACAAATACAATAAATAAATTATATCATAAAGGTCAGATGTATATACATACATATATATATATATATATATATATATATGTGTGTGTGAGTGTGAGTTTGTGTGTTTCTCACCATCCTCCATTGCTTGTCTCTTGTTGTTTTTACTGGAAAAAATAAGGTAAAAAAACTATTAATATGAAAATCCTACTGTTGTCTAATGCAACAGGGTCATTCATTAAAACATTGAACAAGTGACATCAATGTTGTTATTTACGTTTTTTTTATTAATTGCAAAATAAATTCATGTACATATCAGTGGCAATGTCATAATTAAGAAAAAACTGCATGCACCACTACTGTCATCAGGATTGGCTCTCAGCATCATAAAACCGCCGCGTGATTTTCCTTCGAGAGTGAGGACGATTTGTTTTCTTAACAGATTTCTTCAACATTTCTCAGAAGAGCAGATCAAAGACAAAAACTAACTTCTTAAGACCAACTTGTGTTATTTCGGTACTTCCTTATTGTTTCGTCTCCTCTTTAGCTTCTTCATTGGAGCAGCTTCCGTTTCCAGTTACTCTGCAAATGCTTTAACCGGATCCCAAAGTCATCGAACGTCATCTGAGCGCACCTCACAGGAGCTCATAGTTATATAAGCGTGGACCGTTCCCTTTGGTTATACAACATTACCGACTCTGACTGAGTGCAATACATGAGTGTAATGTAACAATAAATTTGTCTGAAACTTTTGTATCTGACTTTTTCCTAAAGTAAGAGGGATGAGATGAGTGAAAACACATATTTAACTAATTATTTTTGTAAAAAGGAACAACTCACTTAGGAAGCACTATCCACAACCCCGTTGGAATCCAGCAGTAATTAATACATAGAAATAATACACGTAAACAACATTGTTGTTAAGATCAAGATGTATCGGCTTGTGGTTTTAAACCAGCCTTTTGCATACATTTTAAATAATTATTTGTCTCTTTTATTTAATATTCTGTTTCGCCAATTACAGAAAGTTGTGGTTTTCCTAAATGCTAAACTATTGATGCATATTTATTGAGCACTGCAAAAGTTAAATCCAGCTATTTTGAAAAAGGTCTCCGAAGTTAGAAAGCAAACTCCACAGTTAATAAACTGAAACCTTGAAAGTTCTCTATTTTGTTTCAGTTTCAGTTGTTTCAGCTCTGACATTCATTTTTTCCCTAAATCAGAACAAAATAATACATGTTTGTGAAGTGAAGGTGAAAAAAAGCTTATGTTATAGGTGGCAGAGTGGATTAAATCCTGAAATTTGGTTTTCAACCAAATCCTTGGTTGAAAATTGTTATCGAAGGTACAAACAGTATTTTTCTTTTTCTCACTGCACCTATTGGGTCGATCGACAAAATATTGTATATAAATAGTAAGAGGAGAATTTCCAGTACTGTGATTCATGACCAGCCAAACTAATGACATTCTAATAGGCCTCAGCCGTAATTTACTCTTCCAGTTATAAATGTGACCGGCATACAACTCAGATGGTAAACATCATACCAGACAAACATTTCCCTGTTAGCATGCCAATATTAGCATTTTAGCCTCACGGAGCTGCTGGCCCAACTTCAGTCATCAACAATCTAACCCACCCAGTCAAAGAAAGTCTCTGAAATGAGACCAGCTCACCTCCTCTTCGTCCTCGCCTTCCTCTGGTCCGCTGATGTTTCAGTGTGTGAATTCTGAGCTGAACTGAATCAGCAGCCAGTGGTGACTGACGTGAATTCTACTACCAAACCACTACAGACATTAATCCTCTCTAATCCAAAAACCTATCTCTGTGTCTCTATCCCTCTTTCTCTTTGCTTCCTTCTGTTTTTTTGTTTAATTGTATTCTTTCCCTCACACGTCCACTCACTCACTCCATCTTTGTCTTCGATGCGCTCCTCACTCTTTCATTGCGTTGTTCCGTCTTTCTATCATTAACTCGCTCTTTCACTCGCTTTAAGTACTTCTACAACAGGTTAAGCTTCTTAACTCTTTGCTGCTTTCAGCGCACACACACACACGGACACACACAAACACACACATGCAGAAGGTCAGACAAGCTCAGCAACAGCAGGCAACACAGTGTTAAGAGGGCAACAATAGCAGATATGGTTTATTAAACCCTGTTGCAACATCTCTTCCAGAGGTCATCCATTATCAACTGCGTATGTGTGTGTGTGTGTGTGTGTGTGTGTGTGTGTTGGGGGTTATCACAGAAGGTTGGTCACTGGGTCAGCTCCTCGGGGATTAACACTGATCCTTAAGAAACAGAGACAGAGTGAAAGACGCCACAGACTCGTAAAAAAACAACCATGACAACCGGAAAAGGATCCATGTTCCTGTGCAGGTCTTTCAACAAAATATCAAACAAGTGCAGGAACAATTCCTCCCGTTGAAATAACTGCTCAGATACAAAAACAAGTGTTTTTGTAAAACTACATAAAATATTATAGTGGCTTAAGAAATAAAAAAATATGTTTAGAAAACGCTGAAAGTGTAATTTTCGTTTCTCATTATTGCAAAATGACAACGTTGCACTGATAAAAAGAAATCATCGTAAACTACTTGACTAACACATGCACACACACACACACACACACACACACACACACACACAAAGTAATTCACTAATGTTCATATTTTCTGTTAAAGCTAAAGGGAGAGCAGGTGGAAACCGGAAAATTAAAAAATAAAGTTAGTTATACTCTACATATATATATATATAGTATATATAGTGTCTTTTTCTTGTATAGGTTTACTCCGGCATCACTAGTTTTAGAGTTTCAGGTTTCTTATAATTTAAGATGCCTGATTATCTTTATATCATAAAGTTCTGAATCGTCTAATTGATTGCAAATCATCAGAGGCTCATCATCAGAACTAAAGAACAGATGGTAAACAAAAAGAGGAGCTCCAGGTAGAAGAAGCGTAATTAATGGCCTCATACAAACACTGACGACCCCTTCAGGAAGGAACAAAACGGATTTGTCTAATGGAGACTCTTTATATTGTATTGTGTGCAACAAGCCCCTGGTGGTCTTTCCCCGGTCAGAAGCATCCACCACTCTTCACTGTGGGCCGGTGAGGAAGGCCAGCTGTGTGGCTGGGCTGGAATTGGACAGTCTGGAGTCAGTGACGAAGAGGAGGACGAAGAACAAGGCCAACGGCGTCTTGTTAACCCCTCTCCCCCTCTCAGAGACGAGCTGTGGCACACGGGCCCGGATCAACCCAACCAGATGTGAAACCAAGCCACCGCCATCAGACCCAACGGTAGCAGCGGTCAAGGTAAACAAAACAAAATTGAAATGTTTATGTATTTCTTTTTGACTTTATAGTGAGAGCGTGGAGAGCAACTACGACGCGAATGGCAGCAGCGTCTCTGTGTTTTAAAGTCTCTCAATCAGCTCCATGACCTGTGTGACATCTGCTAACTGTGTCGAAACGATCGAAGGAAAACTAAAAGCAAGAATCTCTCAATCTCAAGTTCAAGTTCAATTTTTATTTATATGGCACATTTAAAAACAACCTCTGTTGACCAAAGTGCTTAACAAGCTCGAAAAGCAGCGATACAATAAAACACAGACAGAGCACAATACAAAATATCTGACAGTAGAGAAGAATAAAGTCAAAATATCAAAGCTCAACTTGAATTAAAAGCCAATGAATAATAGTGGGTTTTAAGGAGGGACTTGAACGTTGCAATGGTCCAAGCTGTTCTTACATGGATAGGTAAACCATTCCAGAGGTTTGGAGCAGCCACTGAAAAGGCTCGGTCACCTCTGGTTTTTAACCTGGATCCAGGCACATCGAGGAGCATCTGATTAGACGACCGCAGTGCTTTGATAGGTGTGCGGACATGTAAGAGCTCCGACAAGTAGGAAGGCGACAACCCATTTAAAATTTTTAAAACAATTAATACAATTTTAAATTCAATCCTGAAACAAACAGGAAGCCAATGGAGGGTGGCCAAAGCCGGTGTAATGTGGTCGCGTTTTTTAGTCCTGGTCAAAAGTCGAGCTGCTGCGTTCTGGACTAACTGCAAGTGACGAAGGGATGACTGATCCAACCCAACATACAGTGAGTTGCAGTAGTCTAAGCGGCACGTAATAAATGCATGTATGACTCTCTCAAAGTCTTTGCGTAGCAGGTAGCGCTTGACTTTAGCAGGGAGTCTCAGCTGGAAGAAGCTAGTTTGAATAATGTCTTTGTAGAAAATCAATGAAAATGGGAGAGGAATAAAAACTCATACAAACCACGTTAGGTTGATAATCAATGAGTGCGAACGTCAGGGATAAAATGGGATGGGTGGCTTCATTGAAGGTAAGAAGCTAAAATAAAAAGCTAAAACAACTGTATTTGTGGAAAACAAAAAGGAAAAACTTCTTGTGTGTTTTGGTTTAGGCACTAACACAACTTTGTTAGCTGATACCAAAAGTTAATACTGAAAACACTGACCTCATCATCCTGTTGTTTCAGAAAACTTAGTTTCCCCAGAGGCCTTCATACTGGGACTACTGGGTCATAATTAGCTGTTTAGGGACTGGCTGCAGTCAGGCCGCTCCCATGGGGGATGGCCCACTAATGACCCTCATTACAGTGTCCTTACATCAGCCGTGTGTTTGGGATATTGCATCATACTAATTGGACTAACACACACACACAATACACAGATGCAACTATTACCAATACAAAAGTTTTGAATCACACCAATGTTTTTTTCTTTCCTTCGGTAACGGCAATGTTTAGAGAGATAAAAAAAAAGTAGGATTTAGACACGAAAATGTATTATTTTGCTTATAAAAAAGGTTGGTTTGGCACCAATAGATTTTATTGTCCCAAAGGAAATTTGTCTTGGAAACATTCAGGCCCTCATAGTACGTACATTTGCGAACGTAGCGTTTTCAGCTCCATGGCCAATGCGCGCTGTGACACTTCAGTTTACGCCGCAGCATACAACTGATGCTATGACTGTTTGAAACGAGGAGTTTGTAGCGAGGAGTTTAACAACTGCTGGAATGGAATGTGAACGCTGGGTCGGAGATGCAAAACACAATGAGGCGCACTTTACGCATCCCCTTCCATCTCTTTATAGGAAACTCCCACTTTCCCCTTGACCTTCCCCATAACGGATGTGCATAAAACGGAAAGTGTTTTCACCTCCGCGCGGCATTTTTGTAGATACCTCGCAGTGGCGCACACGTTGCAAAACATACAGGCCTGAAGTGGGCACAAAAGCATTGAGGCCCACAGTGTCTTCTGTTACAAAAAACTTTCCTGCACAAAAATAAGCATATACACCATTTGGACCTGTGGCCTCATTAACATTGATTTGCTTAAAAACCTGGTTGATGGATTCAAGATGAAAATACTTTGCACCAAATTCATACTATAAACTCTTGAGGGGAAACGGTGGTGTGAAAACATAAATTTGAAAAAAAAAAGTTCAAAGAGTGTTTGTTGTGGGTTATTCATTGTTGTTATAAGGTTATAACCACGACTCAATCGCTACACACCCTGGGATGACGTGTAAAAATAAATTCTGCTACCTTCCGAAGAGCAACATGAGTTGTTACGGTTTAACACCGGAATGACGGTACATGAAGAATTTATACTGTAAGGAAATCTTATACCAGTGTAGCGGTTTAAATGGTATACCGCCCAGCCCTAATACTGTACATCAGACACTGTTTAACCATGCCGACAAAATTGTATTTTAATGCGATGATTGTCCCATATCTGACCTACGCCTTAACCAGCTGGGCACAAGCCAGCTATTCACCCTCTCTATAAACAAGCCCTAAAAACTAGGGCTGTCAAAATAAACGTGTTAATCTATGCGATTAATGTGGCCGAGATTAATGTGACAAAGTATTTTAACGTAAATACCGGTTTATTTTCGGTTTACTTCCGGGAGTTAACTGCGGAAACGAAGCGGTCGCTAGCAGCAGTTACATCAGAGAAAGCAAGACAGTGGCTCAAGATGGAAAGAGCTTTGTGGCGCGACATACAGCGGAGAACAGGGCAGAGGAATTACTCCATGTGTCAAACAGAAGGGGAGTGAGTGACAAACAGACCACTTAAAGTGAACTGACTGATGTGTGTCTGTTTTTTTTAAACGTATGGCTCCGCCTTAACTTAGTGATTTTATTACAGTTTTTCTCAATTGTTTACACACAAATTCTGGTACTTGAGACACAATGACCACAACATGTAACTCATTCACTAACCCCCTGAACCAATTCTGCTAAACTACAAGCACAATTCCGGATTTACACTCAAATTGCAGTTCTAAAACACACTTTTTTCAAAACACTACACACAATTCTCTGCTTTTGGCACAATTTCATGCAGAAAATATCTAGTTTTCACAAGGAACACACTGCCATTCAAATATGCACACGGACTCATCACAAGGGCGAACACCCGTCACACAGTTTTACAATTAGCAATCAGAGCTCTAGCATAAAAATGCAACAGGTGAGCTCTTCAATGGAGCAATGGATGCCAACATTGGAAACAGAGGCAGAGCCAGGGGAGTGAAACTAAGAGGAAGAGGACGGGGAGGACGAAGACGAGGACGCCAAAGACCGTAATCTCTGATGAGATCCGAGCCACTTGAGGGAGGCTGGGCAAAGAGTACAGCCAAATCTGAGCAGGTACATTGTTGCATAAATCATCCAGACTTTCCGAAATGAGAGTATAAGAAATCTACTCTCACTAGAAAATTGCAGTACTGCATATCAATAAAGTACTCAATGAGTACAGTAGTATTGCCTGTGGACTGTTCTGTAGGACTGTAAAAATACTGTAAAGTATTTTTCAAGTATTTAGGAAATGTATACCTACTTTGTATTTACAGTATTTTACTATTTGTTGGGCAGAACTGAAAGATTACCAACACAAGGTGGTCGGGAACGTGTTTTGTCTCCTGAACAGGAAACTGAAATCATAAACATGGTCCTAGAAAACAACGCCATAACATTACAGAAAATACAAAGAAAAATAATAGAATGGGTAATATTGATAGGGTAAGCTTATCAACACTGGGCCGTGTCTTGCGCAGAAATCATCTCAGGATGAAGCAGGTCTACAGGGTGCCATTTTTTTTACTGTAACTCTGTACAGTAAATTCTTCTGTTGTTTTGTATGTAGTGTATGTGCAACTTTGTGTTGGTTAGGAATGGGATGTACACTGTGTACATTTTTTTTGGGGGGGGGGGGGGGATATATATTTGTTACCGTGTATTTGTGTGTTCTGAGTATAAAAACAATATTCTCAAATATTTTACAACACACTTACGTATGTACTGTCTGTAGGAAGTGTAACGCTGAACAAAAAAAAAGTCATTATGATGAATGTAGAAGAAGTGTTTTCCATTCATCATAGTGTTTTACAGTGACCACATCAGTGTTCAACTGGTTCTTATAAACGTCTATTCATATGATGGTTTGTGTCATTTGAAAACAAAATACCATTTTGAGAAGAAATAACATTGTTTTGAATGTAAAGTTTCATTTTGCAGGAGAATTGAGGGGTTTTGCCCATTGTGTGTGTGTGTTTTTTGATTTGTGTGTAGAGTTCTGAGAATATGAGGCATTCTTTCAGAAAATGTGTGTAAACAATCGAACAATGATCTGAAATGACAACTGACAGCAAACGAGAGGGGAACAGTTTTTAACGTTTGCCTGCACCAATGCGCTTGGTTTACGGTAACGACACCCACGTCTGATACTACCCGCCCCGCCCCTAATCAGCTAATCAGCTGGCCAGCTGGCCGCAGGGATGAATAGGAGATACCTTGGTTTATAGTTGCAGTAGCTGCCCCTAAATAATTCCCTGAGCACTTTCCTGAATCAAACTCATCATCCTTGAAGTTGGTGAATTTGGGGGTTGCAGCAGCCCAACTTCCCATTGGTGGCAGAGACGAATAGGAGATACCTTGGTTTGTAGTTGCAGTAGCTGCCTCTAAATAATTCCCCTGAGTACTGTTGGGGCTACCTTCCTTAAGTGGTACAGCCAGTAAGGCAAAGCCTTTTACCCGTAGTTGACGCATATTAGTTACCACGCATACTAACGACCCCGCTGGATTGTCACACCAAATGGAATCAACTGAAAAGGGGTGCCATGGTCTGGCCTGCCGTGGCTTGATGTAACCCCCCGAAACACACAGATGTGTCTGCATCTGTCTTAACATTGCTGCACCCGAAAGCCAGTGGGTTCAACCCATTGAGCCCACTGCCATCCAACGCTCTGTCAGTACGGCTCCTGTCCCCAGCTTTAGTTGAGGAGGTTGGGACAAATAAGCCGGCATGTCCAGCTAGCAGCATGCTAAGCGTATGGCGACAATAAAGCAACCCCATTGCGCTGCCTCTCTGACCAACTTAAAGCTGCACAACTTCCTCAGTAGCTTAGCCTTTGGAAGACGTCGCACAGTTGGCGACTGCAATTGTGATTGTCAACCTGTCACTTGCACAACGACGCAGCCGAGGGCTAATCTTCTCTTTCTCTACTTTTTATTTATTTATTCCTCATGACACGGCACCATGCTACTATGGAGGACTAAAAGTGCCACAATTAAATAAATAAATACACCATTAAATAATTACTTAAATGTGTCATTCATTAATTAAAATTGGAATTAAATAAATAAATGTGTCATTAAATGTGTCATTAATTAATTAAAATACCGATTCATTGTATGTAAAATGCATATATAACTATTTCACTATTTACATTTACATTTCATGATCCTGCGTTGCAGCGCTTCATGAATTACTTAAAACTGTCAAACTGACCCATCAAAAGTTGGTAGGCGGAACATAACGCCTGATTGGTTACCCTGTGCATCAAGTCAAGACAAATCAATTCCAGATAATGGATCGCTGCAGAGCTACTGAACACATTCCAATACACTGGGTGACGCTATTCACCTCTACGTTGGTTTGGATACGCTGTTAAACAGAACTTTCATTGCAACGGCTAAAAATCAAGGAGATGACGCGGTCCTGCTAGCCCCAATGACCAAGGACGCAGACGCCGTGCGAGGTGCAGGACAAAATGTCAAAAAGTTGCCCGGAGCTGCTGAGAGAAGCAGCGAATTTGATTGAGGAAGCTCTGAGCAGAAGTCCAACGGCTCCGGCGGCTCAGTCACAGCAGATACCGGCCGCTCAATCACGTACACCTGTCCAAGGTAAGCTAAGTAATTTCATGTTAGCCAGGTGTGCTACTCACTAATGATTCGGGACACACGTGTGGGTTAAATTAGATCGACTCGAAAATGTATTTGTATGTGGTATTATGATGTTTCGTGCGCGACACGTTCGTTGTTAATTGGTGGAGCATAAAACCCGCTAGTTAGCTAATGGTGTTAGCTGGTTTGAGCATCCCAAGATAGAAGTAGAGACTGTTTTAGCTGACTGGTGACCGTTGAGCGGTGACGTTTTTCTGTGTTGCAGCGGAGGTAGCAAGGCTCTTTGCGCCATACAACATTGAAGCCAGAAGGAATATGACGAGACGACCAGCACAAGTCCAAGTTAGCCGAAGAAGCTACACACATACTGTCTGTTGTTTGGCTGACCACAATGCGGATAAAATTCCAAGCGTACTGGTTATAGCTGAACTTCCTCATTCAGGACTTGGAGAGCAAAAAGTAACATTTTCAGGTCAGTGCGAAACTAGGCATTAAACAAAACAAATTGTGTTCATTGAAATTATTTGCATTTAATTGTATAGTGACTCAAACGTAATTCATTTTAATACTGTGAATAATAGTTATCACAGGCTTATTTGCTTAATTTAAGGTGAGGTGAGTTATGATTTTGTTTTGTTTTTCTCCAGGGAATGACCACGATCCCATGGTTATAACAAATAAACTGATGGAAGTGTTTCCGAAGCTCCAACAAGGGGGAGGCTTTGAACTTCTAAAACTTTTAGGATCTACTCGCAGTCGAAATCTTGCATTGCTTCAGTGTCCCAGCACTGGATACACCCTTGCCTATCTGAAAGATCCATCGACGATGATTGGGCAGGCTACAATCTACATACGTCCACTTCAACAGGATCTACCCTTAGATTGTGTACATAAATTTACAGAGACCTAGTTTAATACATAATCAAAACAAAGATTACTGGTGACTTTTAATCATTAATTAAAAGCCATTTGTTGTTAGGAGAGCTCACGTCCTGCCTCTGGTCCAGTCATCCCCTGCATCACTTGTCAGATGGAAGTTCCCTTTTCAGAGATGAAGCTGCACAGATTGAGCTGCAATGGGTATGTACTTCCTAAAGCAATGCGAGGGTAGCATATTCATTTTCTTTGGGAATATGTCCTCTTGGAGTGTTGTGCACACAAATAAGCCAGTATGACCATTTTGATTCTGTTCACTTCGAGGACACCCATGGAGGAAAGAGAACAAGAGGGAGGCCAAAGGGAAGAAAATGATAGTGAGACAGCCCTAGTCAGTGACAGTGTTCCAGTGAGGTCTGAAACATCAGCTGAGAGTGCAGTAGTTCCAGCAGTGATTGTCAACGAGGAGTTGGATCGCAAAGAAACAGACAGTGGTATGTGTCATCACAATAGTGTTGCTATAAGATTGTGTGTAACTGAAAAGTCAATAGAAAGCGAACACTTTTAATATAGAATTGGATAAGATAATAGTTACAGGCAATTAATAACATGCACCTGTTTTTTTTATTTTTCTAATATTTAGTTTTTGTTGAATGACGTTTTTATGTCAACTCGGCGTTGTGACAGATTTTTAAGCTATTGGGTCCCGCGTTTTATCAGTGAAATAACATAATTTTCCTCCTGTTGTGTAGAGTGAGAGGGTATCTGTATATGCAGGTAACATGCCAACTCACAATATGTCTCTGGAATAGATAACTTTGTTGTTGTTTGTTTAGAATGGAAGATTATTGAGGAACCCACTCAAGCTGCCAAAGTTTTCAAAGAAAATCTGCTAAGGGAACATGCAACTGGGAAACCGCTTAGAATGAAGATGGATGTAAGGGAGTCTGAAGAGGACCGGGAACGGGAGCTTCTCTTATTCTATAAACAGCAGCAAGAATGGGCATGTCCACTTCATTGTACTCTGGTTGGTAAGTAATATAAAGTTTATAATATAAATACATCAGTACAGTTTATACCACTCAAGTAGCATATATGGAATTGTCCCATTGGAAAATGGGAGAATGGAATGCACAAAATTATATAATTGATAAAAAATGTTATGTATGTGAATATTGTGCACAATATACTCTTATCTGGAATAATCAATATTAAGGATGCTGTTCTAAATTACAGCCAATATAATTTTGACTATTTTTCTCCCTTGCTTGTTAAATGTTAGCTAATCAAGTTACCCGTATTTGTCTGCCACTTTTTTCCACTGTGTTATTATCAGTATTTTATTTCAGGTGATCTTGCTATCGGAGAGGGAGTGATGCGGTACTTTATGACAACAATCATATCCAAACTCCAGTTTGGATTCAGTCTAGATCTTGGTAAGTACTCGCACACGTTCTGGTGGTTGATGAACGCAGATATGTGCTGTTTAGCAGAGGGCCGGTGGGCAATGTTTTGTGTCAGGTAAATCAGTAAGTCAGTAGTAGGATATACAGGGGGGTTGCATTTGAAGTGGTTTGGGGTCTGTAAGTCATTTTGGAGTAGGCTACAATTTTGTTTAAGTGAATTCTACAAGCAGCAATACCACAGGCCAAGTAATCGCCCGTTCCAAACAGGCACATTTTCAACGGGCACTGCACTAGTATGATGTAATTTTATGTATTTAAGAGGTTAGTTGTTGTGACTTTATTCCCTGCTCTCTTGGTACTTTACAGGAGGAATGGGCCGAACACTGCTATTTGAGGGTGAACCTGACCATCTTGTTCCAGCAGCATCAGAGGCACTTATTGAAAGCAACCTCTTCCGGGTTGCAGGAAGGATGTTGGCCCACACTTTTCTGCATGACGGTCCCCATGTTACAGGATTAAGTCCTGCTGTAATTCATGTACTGCTCAATGGGGACCCAGAAATGGCTACTGTTGTTATTGAAGACTGTCCTGATCTGCACATCAGGAGCATCATAGAACTGGTATGTAACCTAAAAGATAATTTGCCATGTAAAAAAATATTGCTTGGGCAGATATAATAAATGGTATGGTCCTTATTCTAGCTTGAACATGAAGAACTTACACCGGAACAGAAAGCCACAGTTTCAGATCTTTCCATGTCTTGGGATCTTCCGGCAGTCACCAAAACAAATCGGAGATGGCTACATAATAAACTTCTACTCCATGCAGTGAGTTCCTGCTGGTTAAGTGACAGAACTCATTGCTGTACTTGTTGAAATTATAGAATGTATTCTGAACCCTGGCTTGTTAATGTTAACACAAGAGTTTAAGTACTCGAGTTTTAATGGGTTTTTATAAGACACTTTATTGTGCTTTTATTAACATTTTGTTCTACTGTGCCAACTTTTGTCAAATTTGGGTTAAGGATTTCTGCTGTAATATGGGTCTGTCTGTCTCTTAGGTCGTTGGGAGGACCATGCGCCAAATTAAACAGTTGAGAAAGGGACTGAAAGATGTGATGGTATGGCCCCTGCTGACATCTAGGCCAGATGTTGTCCCACTTCTTTTCCCCAAAATGGCTGAAATGCAGTTCACACCCCAGGTAAGTCAGTAATTTAGTTATATTTGTGACTTAACTTAATGAATTTTACGTCTTTTTTCCATGACTGAGCTGGCTATTTTTCCATTTTCCAATAATGTGATCTGCATCTCCCTTTTTAAAATTACAATTTGTTTTCTTTAAGATGCTCCTAGAAGAAATCACATGGCCAGTTGAGGACAGTGATGATGAAGACTTTGACTTGGACACCACCTGCCGCATCACTGGCTTTCTAAGGATGTTCATTGAAACGGGTATAAACCTAATTTCTCTTTAAAAATGCTTCTATGTCTCATGGATAGATATGATCAAATAAAGTTGAACTAAATGTCTTCAATCCATTGTATGACTTTTAGCTTCATCAGGTACCCTGGCCCAGCTGCTGACATCCTGGGTTGGCTGGGAGATGCTTCCTCCTGAACTGACAGTGGTGATTTCTGAGGGAACCCTTCCTACGTCCTCCACATGCTTTGAAACACTAAAGCTGCCAGCTCATTTCAAGATCTACATGGACTTTGAGAAAGCACTTGTCGCTGCTATAAAAAGTACTGGATTTGGGCTTGTTTAAGTATTTTCAGACACAAGTTCAGTGTCTTTGAAAACTGATTAACACACTGCAGCAGTTGACTTTTTATTTTATTTTTATTCGGCATATATATATATATTTTTTTTTTAAAGGAAAGCAAACTTTCAGTTTTTGACTGCTTGTTCTAACACAAAAAATAAAAACGTGTCGGACATCAGTCTAAGATTCTTGATAACACTTCCACAGTCTCTACATATAGTCTAAGCGCATCAGTAACAGAAACTCCTGGAGCTGGCAAAATTGCAACCTCTTCATCTGAGAGCTCACGGGCCAGCTGAACCTCGGGGACTGACACAGTGCCTCCATGAAGGCTGTGAGGTCCGTTCCAGTCGATCCCATACTCTTCAGGAATCTGAAAAGATGACAAGCATAATCAAACTTGTACTTAAAAATAGTTTGACATGTCCTAACACAAGATTGTTATTTTTGGTCACCAAGTCAGTGAGAAATTGTTAGTTATTAAAGTTTTGTGAAATAATACAGCTGTAGTATGCACTGTAGAAACTACAGCTCACAGGTTGATCTTTAAAAGCTTGGGAGATTTTAAAGACAATATAGTAAATGTTCCATTTAAAGTACCACATTTAGCACAATTTTTTCCTCCCATAATTCCTTTTGGGCAAACACTTTAGAAACGTGTTTGAAGTTGATTGTTAACCTCAGTAGGATCCTCCTCAGGGCCTTGCTCTCTGTAACGTCTCCAGAGTTGCTGTGGTGACTGATTCCTTTCAGTTCTCAGACCGTGAAAGTTCCAAGCATCTCGAAAAGAGTCTAGGCTTTGCTGAACCAGTGGAAGGAAAATCCGGTGCAGAGCGAAAAGATGGACTTCATTGTCTGGATTCAGTGTTCCCTGATCTTCCAATGAAGTAAAGATCTGATAGAAGAGGTCCAGGGCATGTTCATAAACATCTCTCCACATCCTCTCTATTCTGTGTTTAGGATAAAATTGTCAAATTGTTAATTTATGTGACATATGCTAAAGTACATTCAACTGGTATTTTAGTTGTGTGAGCCTAGTTGCCAAACATATTTCTTTACCGCTGATTGTGGACACTTCTGCCTGTGATGTGTGAATTCCTGTCGGTACCTCTGCTTCTGATCATGAATTCTGCTACATCTGCATTCTCCCCCCCTTTATCAGACCGTACCCTTGATGGCAGCCCATACTGCTCAACAGCGGCGATAAAGCTCTGTAAGACCGTATGAGCTCTGTTATTGCCAGCCACAGTCAGGTAGACCACTAAACGACTGAATCCATCCACCCCACCGTGGACAACAAATCTCCACCTGTTGCAAAGACATGAAAAGATACAACTTTATTGTGAAACAATTGTAATGAAACATCTAGAACGATGAATTGTTTATCTGCTAATATCACTGACCTGATGAGCTTATGGTGGCCATCTATATGCCACAAAGAGTTTGGGCCAGGCACAAAATACTGCCGTCGCCTTAATACACGCAGCCTCAGACGTCTCATGTAGCCTCCCTCTGCATCTACTCTGCGTAAAGACTCTTTCAGTCTTGAGACTGAGGGGAGGAACATCCGGACAGCTGAGAATATTACTGTCAGATATTGTTCCACCTCTATTAAACAGGAGGCTAAAAATCACAGGACATGTCTATCCTGATGATAGAAGTCAGCTGTCCTGAAATGTGTGTTTCTCTTCTATTATACACATTCTACATCTCAGAGGCGATGTCTTTCCAAAAGCGGGCTTCCTTCACCTTTCAAAAGGGCAGAGCTCCGAATTAAAAATACATTTAAATAATGCCCATATTATTATACTCACTTGGAACACGCACACCTCTTGCATTCAGGTGACCACGCATTAGCTTGTAGCCGGTGTTTGGATGACTTCTGTGAATTTCACTTACAATATGGTCCAATTCCTCATCATTCACAGCTGAATAGAGATCTGTTTTTCTGTAGAAACAAAAAAAACACAACATCAAGTAATGTTACCTTAAACGCCATATTCTTTCAGAGTGTATGAGAGCAGCAATTCATAAACAGAAACCTCATGAATTTAGTGTAAATACCTTAAACTGTGTTGTTGCATGCACCTCCTGATGGTCCTCTTTGACACTCCGAACATCGCTGCGATTTGAACTGCGGGAACTCCACAAAGAACTTGATGCTCCAGAACTGCACTCGGTATGTCAAACGGCAAACGCCCCGGTCCCTGTGTGTGTTGGGCCTGATGCGCCCTGGTACCAGAGAAGCGGTGGACAACTTCTTCTAGATTTGTAATTACTCTGTGGTCGATATCTTCGTCAGAAAGTGCGGAAATGACTCCAACAACTTCAATAAGTTCCTCTGCTTTACTAGCTACATGCTCGGACTCAGCAGGTCCTGCTTCTACATCCCCTGCTAAGTTTAAAATGTCTCTCACCAACTCCCTGGAAAGTTCACGGAGATCCTCCATGTTTCTATCCAGGTACTTCAGACCAAAGCAATGGATCAGACTAGATTCGCGTTAGCCCCGCCCACTGACTTTGATGGGTCAGTTTGACAGTTTTAAGTAATTCATGAAGCGCTGCAACGCAGGATCATGAAATGTAAATGTAAATAGTGAAATAGTTATATATGCATTTTACATACAATGAATCGGTATTTTAATTAATTAATGACACATTTAATGACACATTTATTTATTTAATTCCAATTTTAATTAATGAATGACACATTTAAGTAATTATTTAATGGTGTATTTATTTATTTAATTGTGGCACTTTTAGTCCTCCATATGCTACAACCTCTGGTGCACGCATGTGCAACAGGCGCCTGCTGTTATTCCTTAGGATTCTGTGGACGATCGCCAAAACAAACAACACCCGTGAACAGCTCCGTTTCGCATTGCGTCGAAGTGTTAGCTGCTTGTGTGGAAGGCCTACCCTGTGGAAGATCCGGCACTGCCGATGCCGCGCTCCTTCGCTCTGCGTGGATGTGGAGGGTTGACTTGTCATACAGAGGTTGATATGATCGTGCTGGCGCTATTTATTTTCTATGTATAAATTCGCTGGCACCGTATTATAAAAGCAATAAGGCACCCGAGCAGCACTTTATCCTCACCCATGCACCCGCAGTGGATCCTTCTAGCCCGGAAAATTAGAAGTTCAAACTACCCGCAGTATCATAAATACGTAGGTCAACGTCCCCCTCTGAAGCGCTTCTCTGCTTTGCGCTTCCGTACTCCTCCCCGGTACTGGTTGTAAAACTAGTTTGCGCTGGAATCGCTACTCAGTTCTGAAGGAGTCTACCGTTGACTAATGCCGCCTCTCAGAGTAAACATTACATTGTACATTACATTACACCCCGCAACTGGACGATCAAGGACTGCGGATGCCTGTGAAAAGCCGAGCCGCTTCAATCTGCGTTGCTGTGGAGTATCGCTTGCCATGCTGAGTGTTGAGGGCTACGCTGCTGCTTGCTGTGGACAGGATATCTGCGCGTTTCCCAGCGTGGAGATGGCGGTGATGTCTGTCCTCGATGGCCCGGAGTATCTGGGGGAGAACACGTCCGGGTGCAGTGCTCTCCCGGTTAGACGTAGTGTGCTTGTCGCTTCCCCACAGCGCGAACGGTAACCTCTTAACCACACGCCAAGTGTTTTCTGCCAGGCTCTTAATAAAACATTCATTTGTGCTTTTGCTTATTGTGGTTCTGGTTCTGTACCCTCTGATGAATGCGCGTATTGTCCCTTTGGATAAAATCTTCCGCTGAATGAACGTTACATGTAAACATAATGGGCTGCTTGCGCTTCTCTCGTCCTTCTCAGTGCTGGTGCGGGTGGAAGGTAGGGATTGACTCGCTCTCTGCCAGCTGTGAGCCTCACCCACTCACACCTGGACAGAGGGAAGCTTGGTGCTTACACCACTTGCTGCCTCGTACGCGCGCACTACCTCGGCGGCTGCTCGCCGGCTGCTCGCCGGCGGCTCGGTTGGTTGAGCAAGTTCCTCCACAATCGACCGACGTCCAATCGGACCATCGGAGTTGACGGCAACACTGTGGTGTAGGACCCGCTAACTGAACGCTACACTGCGCTTCACCTTTGGCGCATGCTGAAATGACAACTGACAGCAAAAGAGAGGAGAACAGTTTTTAACGTTTGCCTGCACCAATGCGATTGGTTTACGTTAACGACACCCTCGTCTGATGCTACCCGACCCCGCCCCTAATCAGCTGGCCGTGCACCCCCAGGGAGAGAGGAGGCCACCAGGGAACGGCACAACCTGTCCAGTCTTCCTGACTGAATTTTCACCTAAGCTTCATATAAATCGTGCTAACCCAACACCGGCTTTTTTTCTCTAGTCCTCCACCCATCTCTAGATTGTTTTTCTATCCCCCACAGTTTATCTCATCCACCCTCCACATACTATATTGTATGTATATTGCGACATCTTTGGGCAGTCTCAGCAACACTGTCAAAATGTCTGCAGAATATTCTAGTTTATATTTAATATATAGAACAATTTTTCTGGATTTTCTTTTTTCTCGCAATTTGGTAGAGCAGAGCATTCAGGTTTGGGCCATGGGAAGGAAGAACAGTCACAGAATGTTTCATTAATATATGTAGTGACCTTTTGTCCTCTTCCATGATGGTGGCTGATTGAGAGTACCTTTTATAGTGACTGGCTTTGAGCGGCAGAAAATGCAGGAAATTAAACTTCAAAAGTTATTGGCTTGGCGTCACTAAATCTCTAGGATATGTTCACATTGAGTTCCTGATTATCCATCCATCCATCCATCCATTTTCAACCGCTTATCCGGGGTCGGGTCGCGGGGGCAACAGCTCCAGCAGGGGACCCCAAACTTCCCTTTCCCGGGCCACATCTACCAGCTCTGACTGGGGGATCCCAAGGCGTTCCCAGGCCAGTGCAGAGATATGATCTCTCCACCTAGTCCTGGGTCTTCCCCGGGGCCTCTTCCCAGCTGGCCGTGCCTGGAACACCTTCCTAGGGAGGCGCCCAGGGGGCATCCTCACCAGATGTCGAAACCACCTCAACTGGCTCCTTTCGACGCAAAGGAGCAGCGGCTCTACCTCGCGAATGGCTGAGCTTCTCACCCTATCCCTAAGGGAGACTCCAGCCACTCTCCTGAGGAAACCCATTTCGTCCGCTTGTACCCGTGACCTAGTTCTTTCGGTCATGACCAATCCTACATGACCATAGGTGAGGGTAGGAACGAAGATTGACCGGTAGATCGAGAGCTTTGCCTTCCGGCTCAGCTGTCTTTTCGTCACAACGGTGCGGTAAAGCGAGTGCAATACCGCCCCCGCTGCTCAGATTCTCCGGCCAAACTCACACTCCATCTTCCCCTCACTCGTGAACAAGACCCCGAGGTACTTGAACTCCTTCACTTAGGGTAAGGACACATTCCCTACCTGGAGTAGGCAATCCATCAGTTTCCTGCTGAGAACCATGGCCTCATATTTAGAGGTGCTAATCCTCATCCCGACCGCTTCACACTCGACTGCGAAACGCTTCAGTGAGAGTTGGAGGTCACAGACGGAGGATGCCATCAGGACCACATCATCTGCAAAAAGCAGCGATGAGATCCGCAGCCCCCCGAACTGTAGACCCTCCTCCCCCCAACTACGCCTCGATATCCTGTCCATGAAAACCACAAACAAGATTGGTGACAAGGCGCAGCCCTGGCGAAGGCCAACCCCCACCGGAAACGCCTTTGACTTACTGCCGAGCACCCGAACACAGCTCTCGCTTTGGGTGTACAAGGATTGGATGGCCCCAAGCAAGGACCCCCTCACCCCGTACTCCCGCAGCACCTACCACAGTATCTCTCGGGGGACCCGGTCATACGCCTTCTCCAAGTTCACAAAACACATGTAGACTGGATGAGCATACTCCCAAGCCCCCTCTATGATCCTGGAAAGAGTGAAGAGCTGGTCCGTTGTTCCACGAACAGGACGAAAACCGCATTGTTCCTCTTCAATCCTTGGTTCGACTATCGGCCGAACCCTCCTTTCCAGCACCTTAGAGTAGACTTTACCCGGGAGGCTGAGTAGTGTGATACCCCTGTAATTGGTCCCCCTTTTTGAAGAGGGGTACCACCACCCCGGTCTGCCACTCTTTTGGCACTGTCCCAGACTTCCACGCAATGTTGAAGAGGCGTGTCATCCAAGACAACCCCCCAACACCCATTGCTTTTCGCATCTCTGGACGGATCTCATCAATCCCTGGGGCTTTGCCACTGCGGAGTTGTTTGACTACCTCAGTGACCTCCACCAGGCCAATTGACGATGATCCCTCCTCCGCCTCCAGCTCCGCCTCTACCAAAGAGGGCGTAGTAGTTGGGTTCAGGAGTTCCTCAAAGTGTTCCTTCCACCGCCCGATAACCTCCTCAGTCGCGGTCAACAGGGTCAAATCCTTACTGTACACAGCTTGGATGGTTCCCCTTTTCCCCCTCCTGAGGTGCCGGATGGTCTTCCAGAAGCACTTTGATGCCGACCGAAAGTCCTTCTCCATAGTTACCCCAAACTCCTCCCATACTCGCCGCTTTGCCTCCATCACGGCAGAGGCTGCTGCCCTTCGAGCCTGTCGGTACACTGCAACTGCCTCCGGAGTCCCACCGGATATCATAACCCGGAAGGCCTCCTTCTTCAGTCGGACGGCTTCCCTCGAACCCCGTGTCCACCACGGGGTTCACTGCCGTGGCTTCAGCAATGGAGGTTTTGAACATACACCACTCTGGTTCAATGTCCCCTACCTCCACAGGAATGTGAGAGAATCTCCGCCGGAAGTGTGAGTTGAAAATCTTTTAGACCGGGACCTCCTCCAGACGTTCCCAGTTCACCCTCACTACACGCTTGGGTTTACCGGGTCTGTCCCGAGTCTTCCCCCATCCTCTGACCCAGCTCACAACCAGATGGTGATCAGTTGACAGCTCTGCCCCTCTCTTTACCCGAGTGTCCAGAACATGCGGCCTCAGATCAGACGATACGATTACAAAATTGATTATTGATCTTTGGCCTAGGGTGCTCTGGTATATCTTGGCAAGGTGAAGTTCCTGAGCATTCCCAACATTTGAACTTTTGCTTGTTTTTTGCAATTTCCATCGTATTTTGGATTTACAAACAAACTCCTCCGAGATTTTGAACCCGATCGACTTCATGTTCAGGCAAATTGATCCTAACAACTGTGTGGGGAAAAGTTATTAAAATCAAGAGTTTTCTTAAAACTACCTGAGCGTGGCCTGGCATCTAATTTGGTCGATTTCGGTCGATTTTCTTGAAAAAATATAACTCCATGGAACATTTTTATTTCTGGTCGAAATTTCTAATTCATAATGCTATTGTACATCTCAAATTATTCCCATGCAGTGATTTTCCAAAAATTATTATTATTTTATACAGTTTCTGGTCGCTATACTTCATCCAGCCATCCATCTGCAAACCGCTTATCCCGCACGGTCACGTAGTCTAGCCCAGCCAACTTCGGGCGAGAGACGGGGTACACCCTGGATTTGTCGCCAGCCAATCGCTGGACTAACACTGAGACATACATTAATTCACAACCATTCACACTTACATCCACACACCTACGGGCAATTTAGAGTTACCAATTAACCTGATCCCCAGAGCTTTTGCACTGTGGAAGGAAGCCGGAGTACCCGGAGAGAACCCAGGCAGACGGGAGAACATGCAGACTACACACAGAAAAGGCCACTGGGTCGAACTCAGGACTTTCTTGCTGTGAGGCAACAGTGCTAACCACCACACCACTGTGCCGCCCTGGGTTTGTCACAGCCACTTCAAATTTGGAGAAAACGGTCCCACGGCGTTGGTGATTAAAATTGATTTTAAAACTTTGTTTTTATGTTACGCATTTGCCATGACAACTGGTTATTCACATTTGAAATGAAGGTGCTTTTGAGGGACTAAATATGCTCCAATCTTTACAAAACTTGGAAAACACATTTACAGTTATAGATGTAGTTACTTCATGTGATTTTAATGCTTCCAAAAAGCATTTTGGCTCGATAGCGCCCCCTACACGTATTCATAAAGCAGCCCCAGCAACTGCTGGGATCTAGGTGCACTCACCTGGAGGCATTAGCTTTGACCCAGCTGTAAAAATGTCTCTTCCACATCAGCAGTAGGCTTAAGAATAATTAATCAAGTTGGTCAAGTTGGCTGTGACCGACATCAGTGGACATGTTGAAATACAGGTGTTCTGCAAGGACACATACATGTGTTCAGTTTGCAAAATATATCTGCCAGACTTCACAAGTTAATACTTCTTTGTGGAGCAGAAGTGGAGATTAGCTCACGTTCTTTGCCTCAACTGAATGGAGGTGATCCTACATATTTATTTACCTTTTGCAGGTCTTTGTACAGCAGGGCAAGTAGCCAAGTGGTGAGATATTCTGTTTACGAAGCCAGATTTTTTTGTCTTTTTGACGGCGTGTCCGGCTGACCGCTGCCCCCCTGACATGCAAGGGGAGGCGAAGGCCCGTTCATGGCTGCTTGCAGCTTTAATTTTATTTTGTATCGCACAATATTCGCACAAATTTGCCTCAGAGGTCTTTACAGTCTGTACACATGTGACATCCTTTGTCCAGAAACCCTCACATCGGCACAGGAAAAACTACCCAAACAATAAAAAAGTATTTGATGGGAAGAATAAAGGGAAGAAACCTTTAGAGAGACAGAGGACGATCCTCCCTGGGACGGAGAGACTGCGATGAACGTAAAATATGTATAATACATTAAATTCAACCGACAGAAATGATTCAAATTAACATATTATTCCATCATATGGGTTCATGACCATTTCCTGCTCGTCAGCAGAGAGAAAAGAAAGAAATAAACTTCCTTTAAGTTTATTTGCCATTATACTGTTAAATTCTGGTGTCGGTGCTCGACTCTTCCGCCTTCTAACGTAAAGGCTGGCCCATGCTTCAGTCTCTGCGTCTTTACGCACCGTTGTGTCAACGCACTCGTTTCAATTCATGGTTCAAAAAGGCTTGCGTATGTTGCAGAGCAATTCACTGCCAGAACTATAGGTGGAATAACGTTTTTGGTCGAAGACGACCTAGAGAGTCACGTCTTTGTGTGTGGAAGTCGTTGGTTTGTTTATTTATTTATCATAGACTTTATTGCCCCGTGCGTCTCTGTGAAAAAGCAGAAGCATAAACTATAGGCTTAAGACGCGCATACGCAATTATCCTGATGATTGACATCTGGTTCAAACTAACGAGATGTTTTGAGCGCCGATCCGCTTTCGAGATAGCCTGATGTCAATCATCTCGGTAATTTGTGCTGGATAATCGGACATTTGATCGACTTAGTTGAACCACGTACGAGGAGCAGGGCCCAGCCCTCTAGAGTCGAGTTCATCCTTTAGAGAGTTCAATGAGATCTATGGAGGATGAAGTAGTCTGATAAAAAACCTCCCACCGACTTTCACAGATCACTTTGCAGTCCGCGTGTTTGCTGGATCACACCAGAGCATATCAAGGTCAGGTACTAAAGACTGAGAGAGACAATCTAGTGCTGTTTATATCAGATTAATATTATTTATTATCATCTCACTGTATACATTATCAATGGATTATAGATCAAATGTGACATATATAACTTTTGGTGGGCATGTGGAAGTGCACAAATATGGATATCTTTATTTTGTGATCATGTTTACGGTGTTTATTTTAGTAATTAGCAGTAATGTCACTATTGTGGGCATCATAATGATTCACAAAAACCTGCATGAGCCAATGTACATTTTCATTGCAGCTTTGTTAATCAACTCTATTCTTTTCAGCACTGTTATCTACCCAAAGCTTTTGATTGACTTTCTATCAGAAAAACAGATCATATCTTATCCAGCATGTCTCTGCCAGTGGTTTTTATATTACTGGTTAGCCGCTTCAGATTTCTTGGTCTTGTCCATCATGTCCTATGACAGATATGTGTCTATATGTAACCCTCTGCAATATACAACAATCATGCAAAAAACAACTGTTAACATTTTCCTTTTTTCCGCTTGGATTCTGCCCGGTTGTTTGTTTTTAATATTATTGTTACTAAGTGCTAAAAAAGACATCTGTACGTTTCATTTAAAAGGGATACTTTGCAACAGCACAGTTCAAACACTTCACTGTGTGAGATCAACAATATTGAATATATATGGTTTGTTTCTTCTTGTTATTTTTTTATTCCTCCCCGTGCTCTTTATACTATTCACATACAGCAGGATACTTGTAGTATCGTATCGATGTAGAGGAGTCAGGAGAAGAGCTGCACAGACCTGTTTACCCCATCTGCTGGTTCTAATCAACTTTTCCTGTTTAACTGCATACGATGTACTTCTTTCTCGACTGGAACCTGATTCTTCAAAAATTTCACTTTTAGTAATGGCTTTACAAGTTGTAATATATCACCCTCTTTTTAATCCAATCATTTATGGACTAAAAATGAGGAGAATTTATGAACACCTTAAGAATCTCTTCTGCAAAATGGTATAGTGTCTTCACACTGATGACTGTCTTTGGTTTGGTTCATATTACAGATCATAAATAATTAAGCATCCACTTTTACCTTTGATTTTAAAGGGTATGAAAGGCAATCTAGTGTTTATTTTATAGTACCCTAACATTAGAGTGAGATCCGGCATTATGAAATGCCTGTGGAAAGACTCTGGAAATGAAAATTGGCATTATGAAATAAAAGACTCTGGAAATGAAAAGTGGCATTATGAAATAAAAGACTCATTACTTTGCTTGTTACTTGATCCACCTGTTTTATATCTGAACATTAATGGTTGATGAACTTAATGTAACAGTTATCATCATTGATGGATTCTTGATGTGCACATCAAGTGCACAGATATTTTATATTCTGCTATCATGTTTACATCATATATTTTAACACTCATGACACATTGGAATCAGGAAACATTTATTTCCATAATATGTCAGACATAAAAGGAATTTGACTTGGCGGTTGGTGCGTAACAACAGACAGTACGACGATGGACCACAAGACAACAGTGCACAAGGAATAAAATAAAAAAGAATGCTGTCGGTTAGTAGTAATAGGCTATGGGTTAGTTTAAAATAAAAGGAATAAAAGTTAAAGTTAAAAATATAAAAAAAATTGAGAATAAAGTGCACCAGCGAACAGAAAGTGACATGTGCAGTGAGAAAGAAAGTGACCGGTGGAATGTCAGTCAGTCAGTGGGGGACAAGGCTCTGTTAATGAGCCCGACTGCCGAGGGGAAGAAACTGTTCATGTGGCAGGAGGTCTTAGTCCTGATGGACCTCAGCCTCCTGCCAGATGGAAGGAGCACAAACAGTTTTTGTCCGGTTTGAGAGGGGTCGGCTATGATCTTTTTAGCTCGCTTCAGGGTTCTAGAAGCGAACAAGTCCTGCAGGGACAGCAGATTGCAGCCGATCGCCGGCTTTGTGTTTGTGTCCCGTCTTACGTCTGATCTTGATACTTCCTGTTTTATTGTGGCGTCTCAACCCCCTCTCGTTTCAGGTGCCTTGCCCTTCCTCAGGTTTCTCCTGTCGCTTGTCTCCCCTGATTCCTAATTGTCACCCTCCCTCATGGATACTTATTGTCTGCGTCTCCCTTTGTCCTGTGCCAGTGTGTCTTGTAGTCGTACATGTCCACACCCGCGTTCGTATTAGTTTGGGAAGAGATCATTGCAATATTGTATTATTAGATATAGGATTAATTGGATTATTGAACTATGGGATTTATGGAATAAATCTCTAGCAGGCAACCCTCTCTGCGTCCTTATCCTCCAGGCCAGTATGGATTTGGAAGAGCGGGACCAGCTGACTGCAGCACTGTGCGCACAGGCCTCTCGGCTGGCGCAGCAGGAGGACTTAGTAACGGGCTTAGATTGAGGAGTCAGGGGTCTGGCCCACAGCCAGGAGGAGTTCAGGACCACCGTGTCGGCACAGTTGGGACTTCTCAGCTCCCAGATGGAGCAGATTCTCACCCTCCTCTCCAGGAACGCAGCTCTGGGGCCCGAGCCATCTCCAGCCCCTCCGGACCTCTCCACCGGGTCCACTCTTGAGGACACCGGCGCCAGGTTGGCACCCCCGGAGCGTTATGACGGAACCATCGGAGGGAGTAGATCATTCCTCACGGAATCCGAGGTGCATTTTGAACATTCTCCCCGTCATTTCCCCACAGAGCGGTCCAAGGTCGCGTTTATAATGTCGCACCTCACGAGAAGAGCGAAGGCGTGGGCCACTGCGGAGTGGGCTCGGAACTCGGCAACCTGCGCGTCATCCAGGCAGTTTTCCAACGCTTTGAAACTTGTCTTCGACCCAGGGGCGACCGACCGGGAAAGGGCCCGGGAACTCAGTGAGATTAAGCAGGGGGGCGAGTCGGTGTGTGATTACGCCATTCTTTTTCGCACCATGGCGACAGAGAGCGGGTGGAACACCGCGGCTCTATACAATGTTTTTTTAAAGGGACTCTCGGACTAAATCCAGGACCTTATGGTTCCATTGGACCTCCCCCCTGAACTCGACTCCCTCATCGCCCTCGCCATCCGCACTGACAGCCGGTTGCAGGAACGGAGGCGGAAGTGTGTGAGTCGGTGGACGGCGCCGGCACTTGGCTGCCCAACGGCACATGGGCGGAACCAGGCTCTCTCGAGAGGAGCGGGAGCGGCGATATCGAGAGGGTCGGTGTTTTTATTGTGGAGAGCGTGGCCATCTCGCCAACGTCTGCTACGGGAGGGGTAACCAGCCGGTGAGTGACGTCACAGAAATCACTCTCACCCCGCGACGGCTCACCACAGTTATGATGAGACACCACAGCAAGGACTTTGAGTTAGGAGTATTGATTGACTCTGGGGCAGATGAGTTTTATTGACTGGGACTTAGTTAGGAGCCTGGGAATTAGAGTTATCCAATTAAAGAAACCGGTGAAGGCGAGCGCGCTCAACGGGAACTCGTTGTTTACTATAACCCACTTGACAGAACCAGTTGAACTCCGCATAGCCGGTCATTGGGAGTGCATAAGGTTACACCCAATGCACTCACCTCTGCACCACCTCATCCTTGGCTTCCTGTGGTTAACTCGGCACAACCCACGCATAGACTGGCGCACCGGGGACATTGTGGGTTGGGGGAAGAGTTGTAGGCGCCATCGATCTCCTACCTGGATCCCCCATCCCGAAGGGTCGGCTGTATTCAGTTTCGGGGCCCGAGAGGCAGGCCATGAAAGACTACATTGAATCATCCCTGGCGGCAGGTTTGATTCGGCCGTCCTCATCCCCAGCAGGGGCGGGGTTCTTCTTTGTGGGGAAGAAGGATGGAACTCTTTGCCCATGCATGGACTATAGCCCGCTGAACGCAATCACGGTCAAGAATCGATACCCCCTTCCCCTAATGAACACGGTATTCGGCCAGCTCCAATACGCGCAGATCTTCACGAAACTAGATTTGCTCAATGCATATCACCTGGTTCGCATTAGGGAGGGGGACGAGTGGAAGACGGGATTCAACACCTCCTCAGGACATTACGAGTACCTAGTCATTCCTTTCGGTCTTACGAACGCCCCGGCAGTTTTCCAGGCCATGATTAATGATGTGTTGAGAGACTTCCTAGATCATTTTGTGTACATTGATGACATTTTGATCTACTCACCCGATCTTGACACCCATAAGAGACAGGTCGAGCTCGTCCTACAGCGCCTTTTGGACAATGGGCTATATGTCAAGGCGGAAAAGAGTGAGTTCCATGCCACTACTGTCTACTTCCTGGGTTTTATCGTAGCTCCTGGAAAGGTTCAGATGGATCCGGCCAAAGT
Source organism: Gasterosteus aculeatus (assembly GCF_964276395.1). NCBI lineage: Eukaryota > Metazoa > Chordata > Actinopteri > Perciformes > Gasterosteidae > Gasterosteus > Gasterosteus aculeatus. The sequence continues at coordinate 16,344,605 of NC_135704.1, read as the reverse complement.
AAGTGCGATAGCCGAGTGGCCTACACCTGATAACCGCAAGAAGTTGCAGCAATTCCTCGGTTTTGCCAACTTCTTCAGGCGGTTTATCAGAGGCTTCAGCGCGACAGCAGCCCCGCTCCATGCTCTCACTCCCCCACAGGTCCCGTTCCGATGGTCGGCCGACGCAGACGCAGCCTTCTGGGAGCTCAACCGGAGATTCACCACAGCTCCCATCCTCACACTCCCCGACCCGGCTCATCAGTTCGTGGTGGAAGTGGACGCCTCCAGTGAGGGGATCGGGGCCATCCTCTCCCAGCAAGCCGAAGGGGACCACAAGCTTCACCCCTGCGCCTTTTTGACCCGCCGATTGACGCCAGCAGAGCGGAACTATGATGTGGGGGATCGGGAGCTACTGGCAGTTAAGGCGGCATTGGAGGAATGGCGGCACTGGCTCGAGGGGTCTCAGCACCCGTTTTTGGTTTGGACAGATCACAAAAATCTACAATATATTAGGAAGGCTAAGCGACTCAATTCGCGTCAATCCCGATGGTCATTGTTTTTTAACCGCTTTGATTTTTCTTTATCCTACAGACCGGGGTCGAGGAACACCAAGCCTGATGCTCTGTCACGTTTGTTCAGCCCCGAGTCGGTGGCCAGGGCACCTGAGCCTATCCTCCCACTAAACTGTGTGGTTGGAGCAGTGACCTGGCCTATAGAATCCAAGGTGAAGCAGGCTAACGGTGAGACCCCTCCACCTCGTGGGTGTCCTGATAATCGCCTGTTTGTCCCCGTGGAATTGCGTCCTCAGGTGATTCACTGGGCTCACTCATCCCTGCTCACCTGCTATCCGGGCGTACGGCGGACCATGTTTGCCATCGCGCAGAGGTTCTGGTTGCCCGCCATGGAGCCGGACGCCCGGGACTACGTGGAGGCATGCTTCGTCTGTGCCAGAAACAAGAATTCCTCCAGAACCCGGGAAGGCTTGCTCCAGCCACTGCCCATTCCGTCCCGGCCATGGGCCGAGATCTCTGGAGACTTTGTCACGGGGCTCCCGACGTCAAATGGTAACACCCCTCTCCTGACTGTGGTAGACAGATTTTCCAAGATGGTGCACTATATAGCCCTACCTAAACTGCCGTCAGCTAAGGAGACGGCAGTGGTGATGATGGACAGTGTTTTTAGGATTCACGGTTTCCCAATCCTGACAGTTATCATCTCACTGTATACATTATCAATGGATTATAGGGTAAATTGTATAACTTTTGGTGGTCATGTGGAAGTGCAGACATAGATATTTTTATTTTGTGATCATGTTTACTGTCTATATGTTAATAATTAGCAGTAATGTCACTATTGTGTGCATCATAATGATTCACAAAAACCTGCATGAGCCAATGTACATTTTCATTGCAGCTTTGTTAAACTCTGTTCTTTTCAGCACTGTTATCTACCCACAGCTTTTGATTGACTTTTTATCAGAAAAACACATCATATCTTATCCAGCATGTCTCTTCCAGTGGTTTTTAAATTACTGGTTAGCCGCTTCAGATTTCTTTCTCTTGTCGGTTATAGCCTATGACAGATATGTGTATATATGTAACCCTCTGCAATATACAACCATCATGCAAAAAACAACTGTTAACATTTTCCTTTTTTCCGCTTGGATTCTGCCTGCTTGTCAAGTTTCAGTAGCAATATTACTAAGTGCTAAAAAAGAAATCTGTAAGTATCATTTGAAAGGAATACTTTGCAACAGCACAGTTCAAAAACTTCACTGTGTGAGATCAAGAATACTTAATTTATATGGCTTGGTTGGTATTGTTAGTGCTGTATTTCTTCCTGTGCTCTTTATACTTTTCATATACAGCAGGATACTTGTAGTATCGTATCGATGTAGAGGAGTCAGGAGAAGAGCTGCTCAGACCTGTTTACCCCATCTGCTGGTTCTAATCAACTTTTCCTGTCTAAGTGCATATAATGTACTTGTACCTTGACTAGAACTTGATTCTCCAAAAATTGTACGTTTGATAATGGCTTTAAAAGTTGCAATATATCACCCTCTTTTTAATCCAATTATATTATGGACTAAAAATGAGTAGAATTTATGAATACCTCAAGAGGCTCTTCTGCAGATTTTCACACTCTGACTGATGACATTGTCGTGGTTTGTGTCATAAGTGGATCACAGACTTCCTGTCTGACAGGAAGCAGCACGTGAAGCTGGGGAAACATATCCAAGCCTCTCGCCCCATCAGCACCGGTTCCCCCCAACGCTGCATTCTTTTACCTCTGTTCTCCTCCCTGCACACAAACAGCTGCTCCTCCAGTCATCAGTCTGTCAAGCTCCTGAAGTTTGCGGATGACACCACTCTCATTGTACTGATCTCTGGTGGGGATGAGTCCGCCTACAGGTGGGAATCTGACCATCTGGTGACAGTCAAAACAACCACGAGCTCAACGCTCTGAAGACAATAGAGATGGTTGTGGATTTTAGGAAGAATGCGGCCCCACCAGCCCCCATCACCTCGTGTGACTCTCCTGTCACCGCTGTGGATGTCTTCCGTTTTCTGGGCACCATCATTACCCAGGACCTCATGTGGGACCTAAACATCATCTCCGTCACCAGGAGGGCTCAGCAGAGATGGTTCTACCGGCCAAAGACAGTGATGGTGCACTCCTACACAGCCATCATTGAGTCTATCCTCTTCTTCTCCATCACCGTCTGGTACGCTGCAGCCACAACCAAGGACAAAGGCAGGCTGCAGCGCTTCATCCGCTCTGCAGCGAGAGTGATTGGCTGCAATCTGCCGTCTCTTCCAGGACCCTGAAGTGAGCTAGAAAGATTGTTGCAGACCCTTCTCATCCCAGACAACTAAAAGTTTGTGCCCTTTCCATCTGGCAGGAAGCTGAGGTCCATCAGGACTAAGACCTCCCGCCACACAAAGTTTAAAGTTTATAACTGGATTATAGGGCGCACTGCCAATTAGAATATTTAAGTGTGAGATTTTGAGTGTGCTTTATAGTGGTAATATGGTAGGTGTTTCTTTACTTGGTTATAGAAAACATCAATGACCTTAGCCCTCTAGAATCAAGTTGTTGGAGAGTTCATCCTTTGGAGAGTTCAATGAGATCCATGGAGGATGAAGTAGTCAGATAAAAAACCTCCCACCGACTCTCACAGATCACTTTTCAGTCCGTGTGTTTGCTGGATCACACCAGAGCATATCAAGGTCAGGTGCTAAAGACAGAGAGACAATCTAGTGCTGTTTGTGGCAGATTAATATTATTTGTTATCTCAATGAATGAATTATTAATGGATTATAGATCAAATGTGACATACATCACTTTTGGTGGGCATGTGGAAGTGCATAAATATAGATATCTTTATTTTGTGCTCATGTTTACGGTGTATATTTTAGTAATTAACAGTAACTTCACGATTATTGGCATCATAATGTTTCACAAAAACCTGCATGAGCCAATGTACATTTTCATTGCAGCTTTGTTAATCAACTCTGTTCTTTTCAGCACTGCTATCTACCCAAAGCTTTTGATTGACTTCTTATCAGAAAAACAGATCATATCTTATCCAGCATGTCTCTTCCAGTGGTTTTTATATTACTGGTTAGCCGTTTCAGATTTCTTTCTCTTGTCGGTTATGGCCTATGACAGATATGTGTCTATATGTAACCCTCTGCAATATCCAATCATCATGCAAAAAACAACTGTGAACGTTTTTCTTATTTCCGCTTGGATTCTGCCTGCTTGTTGGTTTTCAGTTGTAGTATTACTAAGTGCTAAAAAAGAAATCTGTCAGTTTCATTTGAAAGGAATACTTTGCAACAGCACAATTCTAACACTTCACTGTGTGCGATCAAGAATTCTGAATATATATGGTTTGTTGAGTCTTGTTACTTTTTTAATTCTCCCTTTGCTCTTCATACTTTTCACATACGGCAGGATACTTGTAGTATCGTATCGATGTAGAGGAGTCAGGAGTAGAGCTGCACAGACCTGTTTACCCCATCTGCTGGTTCTAATCAACTTTTCCTGTTCAAATGCATATGATGTACTTCTTCCTCGACTGGAACTCGATTCTCCAAAAATTGTACGTTTTATTATAACTGTACAATTTGTAATATATAGCCCTCTTTTTAATCCAATCATTTATGGACTAAAAATGAGGAGAATTAATGATCACCTTAATAAGCTTCTATTTAGAATGTTGAGGGGTGTTCATCTGCAAAATTGACACTGTAGGCATTCATTTTGCAGTTTGATTTTACTTACTTACTTTTTATCGTGACCTTTGTCTTCATGTGTATTGCCGAATTTTATAGTAACCCTTATCTGATGAGATAAGCCTTTATATATGCTTAGAAGGGCAACCCAACAAAATAAAGAAAACATACAGATGAGAGAAATATAAAATAACCATCAAAATATAGTAAGTGGTGCAGTGAGATGTGATTTGACAGAGGTTGTTATATTATGGAGGAGTTTGGGGGGTTGTGATGAGATTAATGCATATCAATATTTCAAACAAACAACCATTAAAGCAAGAGCATGAGCATTTTTCCGATTCAAGTTAAGTTATTGTTCTTCTTTATTACTTCATCTGGTGTAATAGGCTGTCTCTCTGTCAGTGCATTTTAAGGTTAGATTTCTGAAAGAATAAGACATTCCAGTAGAGGCTAGATGTTAATATTATTTGCAAGTTACTTGATCCACATGTTCTTATTTTTGACAACATTAATGTTTGATGAACATATTTGAACATGAGTCATTTTTGACGGGCTTTTTGAAGTTCACAAATACAGATATCTTCATTTTGTGATTATGTTTACACCACATATTTTAATAATCATCTTTAATTTCACCATTTTGTACCTTAACTGGATACATAAAAATTTCCATGAGTTTTTGTACTGTTTTTTTTTGCGGCCTTGCCTTGCTACTGTTTTCAGCAGTGCTATTTAACCAAAGTAGTTAACTGTTTATCTGAAACACAGATAATTTCATATTCAGCTTTACTCTTTCAATTTTTTCTGTGCTACACCTTAAGTGGTACAGAATTATATCTGTTGTTAGCCAAGTCTTATGACAGGTATGTTGCTATATGTAAACCTCTGCCATACCCAGCTATAATGACAAAAAACACTGAGTGTGTGAGGTCCACAATATTAATATGTAACAGTAAGGACACTCACCTACATTCCATGTATTCAATTAATTTGCTAATTCTTTGCTTATTTTCCTCTGCTATGATATATGTAATATGTAAATGTTTGGTAAGTGAGAACGAGTTAAGCTCACACAGGCACTGGGGTCAGCTAACTTAGCTGAGCTCAGGGGTTCTTTTTAGGGATCAAGCAGGAGAGTGTTTTGCGTACTTGGAGGTTGAAGAACGGAAAGAGTGGAATATACCTGTAACTTGGCGCTGATGCGTACTTCTTATTCTGTTTACAGAGAAATAAACAATTATTCTAAAAATGTCTTGTATGTCCAAGTGTGCTACGGGTGTTTTCCTGGTTTTAGCTTGGTTTCTAACTGCTTGTCAGACTGCGGTCAAAACAATGCTGAATGCTGAGTGCTGAATAGAAACTCTTAAGGAAAATGATTCTTTTGTAAAAATGAACTTTAGAGTCTCCACTGGGTGAGTTCAAAAGCACAAACTATAAATGGCTTTGTTGCTCTGATAAACGTTGCGCTTGTTGCTGTGCTCTTCATACTTTTTACATACTCCAGGATACTTACGGTTTCATAATGACTTTACAAACTATTTTTTATCGTCCTGTCTTTAATACAATAATATATGGAATATAACAAAAGAAACCTTAACCTTTGAAGAAGTTCTGCATTTAAAGTGACGTGACATCACTGATGTAATAACGATGTTACTGCTGGTAATGTGCGTCTTTTCTGCTGGGGCCGTGTGGGTCAAACAAACACAGGACTTGCTGCGAGGAAACTGGTGTTTGTGTCTCTCAGCGGAATGTTAATGTATCGTCATCTGGGTATTGTGTCACTTTAGTTGGTGGTCAGCTCAGTTGTGGAAGTTGGCAGACACATGACCAGTTTGTCAAATGCGCACAGATTCAATTCAAAGGGCATTATTCACGTGTCTAGTATATATCACCACACAATCCCAACACGTTAAAACCAACGTTAGAGAGGAAGGTAGTGCGGTGATCTATGATATTCAGGATCAGTTAATAGAAAAAGAGTTGCAGTTGGCTGGGTCCTGTTATTCCAGGATATAGTCGAACTCAACAGACACTTTAGTTCCTGACATCCCATTCAAGACAAGAGACAAAGTGACAAGTGACAAAGTGATGAATTGCAGTTAAAGTGGCATGTGCAGTATGAAGGGGAGTGACCGGTGGAATGTTATAGTCAGTCAGTGGGGGACCGGGCTCTGTTGATGAGCCCGACTGCCGACGGGAAGAAACTGTTCGTGTGGCGGGAGGTCTTAGTCCTGATGGACCTCAGCCTCCTCCCAGATGGAAGGGGCACAAACAGTTTTTGTCCGGGGTGGGAGGGGTCGGCCGCGATCTTTTTAGCTCGCTTCAGAGACCTGGAAGCGAACAAGTCCTGCAGGGACGGCAGATTGCAGCCGATCACCCTCTTTGCAGAGCGGATGACCCGCTGAAGCCTGCCCTTGTCCTTGGCTGTGGCTGCAGCGTACCAGACGGTGATGGAGGAGCAGAGGATGGACTCGATGATGGCCGTGTAGAAGTGGACCATCATCGTCTTTGGCAGGTTGAGTTTCTTCAGCTGCCTCAGGAAGAACAACCTCTGCTGAGCCTTCTTGGTGATGGAGCTGATGTTCAGCTCCCACTTGAGGTCCTGGGTGATGATGGAGCCCAGGAAACGGAAGGAATCCACAATAGTCACGGGGGAGTCACACAGGGTGATGGGGGAGGGTGGGGCTCTGTTCCGCCGGAAATCCACAACCATCTCCACTGTCTTTAGAGCGTTGAGCTCCAGGTTGTTCTGGCTGCACCACGACACCAGATGGTCAGACTCCCACCTGTAGGTGTACTCGTCCCCACCAGAGATGTGTCATCCGCAAACTTCAGGAGCTTGACGGACTGGTGGCTGGAGGTGCAGCTGTTGGTGTACAGGGAGAAGAGCAGAGGGGAAAGAACGCAGCCTTGGGGGGAACCGGTGCTGATGGTCCGAGAGGCTGAGACATGTTTCCCCAGCTTCACGTGCTGCTTCCTGTCAGACAGGAAGTCTGTGATCCACTTGCAGGTGGAGTCGGGCACGTGCAGCTGGGAGAGTTTGTCCTGCAGCAGAGACGGGATGATGGTGTTGAAAGCAGAGCTGAAGTCCACAAACAGGATCCTGGCGTAGGTTCCTGGGGAGTCCAGATGCTGGAGGATGTAGCGGAGGGCCATGTTGACAGCATCGTCCACAGACCTGTTGGCTCTGTAGGCGAACTGCAGGGGGTCCAGGAGGGGGTCGGTGAGGGACTTCAGGTGGGTCAGGACTAGCCGTTCAAAAGACTTCATGACTACAGAGGGCGACGGGCCTGTAGTCATTGAGTCCTGTGATCCTGGGCTTCTTGGGGACAGGGATGATGGTGGAGGCCTTGAAGCAGGCTGGTACGTGGCATGTCTCCAGGGAGGTGTTGAAGATGTCAGTGAACACCGGAGACAGCTGGTCAGCACAATGCTTCAGGGAGTGAGGGGAAACGGAGTCCGTACCGGCTGCCTTACGGGGATTTAGTCTTCTTAAGAGCCGGTTAACGTCTCTCTCCAGAATAGAGAGGGTCGTTGCTGGTGGGGGAGGGGTATGGCGTTATATTTGTGCCACAATCCTGAGCGCGTAATTGTAAGTTTTGAGCACAGAGAACTATGTTGTAGCAAAGAAAAACATCCTGTGCGCGCAGTTTATTCAGGTGCCCTCTCCACAAACTGGTTTTCTGCGCGCAGGCAGCCGTTGCTGCGCTCTCTCCACCTCTTCACGCTGCGCTCGCTCGACGTTTCACTCACGCGCTCGCTCGACTTGCAGCAGCGTTACATTTCTCACAGAAGCCGATGTAGGAAGTTACAGCCTCTGTGAACTCATCCAGACTGTCAGTAGCAGTCCTGAAAATATCCCAGTCTGTGCAGTCAAAGCACGCCCGAAGATCCTCCAGCGCCTCACTGGTCCACTTCTTGAATTCCCTCACCACAGGTTTGCAGAGCTTTAGTTTCTGCCTGTATGCAGGAATCAGATGGACCATGACGTGGTCAGAGTGTCCCAGTGCAGCACGAGGGACGGCGTGATAAGCCCTGCTTACTGTGGTGTAACAGTGATCCAGCGTGTTCTCCTCTCTGGTGGGGCATTTAATAAACTGTCTGTATTTAGGAAGTTCATGGGTGAGATTTCCTTTGTTAAAGTCCCCGAGGACAATAACTAAAGAGTCCGGGTTGGTCCGCTCCACACGCCGTATCTGGTCGGCGAGTGTCCGCTGAGCCTCGTGCACGTTGCCCGGCGGCGGCATGTAAACACCGACCAGGATGAATGAAGCGAACTCACGGGGGGAATAAAAGGGTTTGCAGTTGATGAAAAAAGTTTCCAGATCAGGAGAACAGTGTTGTAGGATCACCGTTACGTCGTTGCACCAGTTGTTGTTGAAGTAGAAGCAGATTCCTCCACCCTTTGTCCTGCCGGAGAGCTCCGTGTCGTGGTCCGCTCGGAGCAGCTGGAAGCCCGCCAGCTGGAGCGCGGAGTCCGGTATCGATCCGCAGAGCCACGTCTCCGTGAAGCACAAGACGGAGGATGTAGAGAAGTCTCTGTCTCTCCTCATCAGCAGCTGAATTTCGTCCAGTTTGTTGCACAGTGAGCGCACGTTTGAGAGAAAGATGCCTGGCAGCGGTGTGCGAGAACAACGCCTGCGGAGTCTCACCAGCGAGCCGGCCCGTTTTCCTCTCCGACGGTGTCTCACCGCGTGACGAGAGGTGAGCGCACCTTTGACTATAATTTCCAGTAATTCCACGGAAGAAAGCAGGAAAGTTGGAAGTAACTCCGCTGGAGTTGTTCCACGGATGTTCAAGAGCTGATGTGAAAGAGCTCCGGGAATCGCAGCAGCAAACGTAATTAACAACAAAAACAACAAAAAACAAAGCGCACCGAAGCACCGTGGCGGCCATCAACGGCGCCATCTCTGATCACATGTCCTAGATATTTACCTTTCTTTACAACTTCTAGTGGTTCACCTGCCAATGAGAAAGAAGGATAGACACACTTCATTTGCTCCTTGGTTCTGGCAATCACTACGACACTCTTCATAGTTAAATTTTATATCAAACATTAGTCCATATTGAGAGCATATTCTAAGAAGTTGCTGTAGGCCAGCACTGGAGGGAGACAGTACCACCAAATCATCAGCATAAAGCATATGATTAAGTAGACTATCCCCCACCAAGCAGCCAGTTCTACAGCCCTTTAGCTCCCTAGATAAATCATCCATGTACAGATTGAATAGGAGAGGAGACAGAATCCCACCCTGCCGCACACCATTGGATACATAGAACGGGGTTGACAAACTCATCCCCCGCCTGACTTGCATAGTTTGGTGAGAGTACCAGAACTGCAGTATCCTAATTATGCAAAAGGGAACCCCACGCTCTTGTAGTTTACCAAACAGTTTCCCATGATTGATACGATCAAAAGCCTTTGATGCATCCAGGAAACACATAAATACTGTGCTATTGCGTCATCTGTACCTATGGACAATTTCTTTAAGTGCATAAATACACAGATCAGTTCCATACTTGCTCTTAAAACAAAACTGATTATCTGTTGATGCTATGTATTCTGCAATCCTATCCATAATAATCCCTTCTAGTATCTTGGATAGTATATTAGCAAGAGCAATAGGTCTATAGTTATCTATACTAGTTAATTTACCAGTCTTATTTTTAACTACAGGCACCAGCAAAACAGACAACATGGACCCAGGAAGTATGCCATGTTTCATCAACCCAGAAAAGCACAAAGCAAGTAAAACTGAGATACTTTGACTAGCATATTTCAGAGGTTCTGCTGTTATTCTATCCCGCCCACAGGCTTTATTCATTTTAAGTTTGTCAATAGCATAGCATACTTCCTCCGGCTTGATAACTACACATTCACTGTAAGGTATCTCTCCTATGTTGAACAATTCACTCTTCACACAGTTAAAAATGTTCTCGTAGTGTCTCCTCCATAGTTCTGCAATGTCTTCAGGTTCAGTAATGCCATCAATACTAGAAGGCAGTGGCATTCTGCTATTATTAACCACTTTCACCTCCTTCCAGAACTCATACACATTATTAGTTTGTAACTTTCTCGCCATAGAATTAGCCCTCATAGTCTGCTCATTTCTTTTTATAAAACGCACAGAATATTTGAACCTAGCCTTAGCCCATGCCTTACGCTCACAGGCCGGGCCATGCCTAGGTTTGCCTGCTAAGACCCATCTTCTAAATGCATCTCTTGCCTCCATATGAACATCATGGACATAGTCATTCCACCCTGGTCTTACAATATATTGTTTACCCATCCCACTTCTTAGTGGTTCACTCCCATCAACTAAAAGTTCACAATTCTATCATACATTGCAAATATTTCATTATTGTGGCTTACATACATACAGCTGCTATCCACACACATAATTGCATCAACAGGTAACTCAATGTTTCTCAAGTGCACATCAGTCAGTAACTTGTAATATTGCACATTATCTTCTGAGAGCTTAGTCCAGTCCAGCATCTCACCTTGTTTATGGCTGTCACTTCAAACAAGCTCAGGTAGACCCTTGATATTTATGAACATAGAGACAGGAATATGGTCTGCTATGGCCAGACCATATAGGATCTCAACCTCCTTTATACAACCATGTGCATCAGCTGTAGATATACAATGGTCCAACCAAGATGTAGTTTGCCAAGCTTCACTCACATATGTAAGGCTATCAGCCAGCAGTAATTCCTTAGTGGACAAAATAGCCCTGTGATCTATGCAGAATTGTGTCAAGTGTTGACCAAAAAGTGAGGTTGTATCTGATATATCTGCATTCCAATCTCCAACCATTCACACATCTACGGGCAATTTAGAGTCCCCAATTAACCTGATCCCCAGAGCATGTCTTTGGATTGTGGGAGGAAGCCAGAGTACCCGGAGAGAACCCACGCAGACACGGGGAGAACATGCAGACTCCACACAGAAAGGCCACTGGGCGGAATCGAACCCAGGACCTTCTTGCTGTGAGGCGACAGTGCTAACCACCACGCCACATGCCGCCTGCATTCAGATCTCCCAAGACAAAAATTGATGTATATTCACTTTCCCTTATATAAGACCCTATTAGAAGCAAGTTCATTCAAATACTCATTCTCATTCTTGTGACATTCATATGGAGTGTATACATTTAATGTTATAAAAACATTCTTATTATGCACCACCTTAATTCCTATGCACCAGTCCACATCTAACCTGATCACAGTGACCATAGGGTCAAGTTTCTTGTGCCAGAATATGGCCACACCTCCTGGTATCCTACCACGCAAAATTCTGGTGTTTAAGTCTGTCGTGGATTCTCCTGCCCCATGGAAATCATTATGTACAATGTTCAGGTTATCCAGATCTTGAATCGCTAAAAGAGTCTCTTGCAGACACACCACATCAGCATTCTCAAAGAGCTTGTCAATAACTAGTGCGTTAGGCTCTCGCTCCAGCATCCTGTCCAAGATGCAGACCATGGGAGTTATAAGACACAACTCTCATAGCAGTTTATCAATGTTTTAACAAGCATGTGACACCCTTGGCTCAGGCACCCTCATCTCTGTGTCAAGTGATGCTTTAACACAAGCCCCAACCGCAGCCCCAGGCTTGCGATTCTCATAGAAAGGTCTTACGTAGGTCCCCTTTGGCCACAGCTCCGGCCCATACATTTCAGCTACTTCCTTGCATTCAGCAGTATCCAACTATTCCATAGGTCTTTTTTGCTCTGGGGGGATTCATAGTCCTGTTCTGTACTGCAGCAGCACATCGTTTTCCAGTCCGTTGCTTGCTCTTGCCATACTTTTAATACACAACTCCATGCCGGGGACATTGCAACCTCAATCTCCCTGCTAGCTATGTCCTCGGAGATGGGCAACGCCGAGTGTCCGGGTGCCGGTTCCTTGTGACTTGGTCCATGGAACTGGGCCTCCTCACTGGCTGCATTCCACATGCAGGAACTGGGTAGCTCAATCACATTCAGTCGTTTGCTAATGTCTGTAGTTACACCACGAAGGTTCTCACATTCAGTCGACTGCTTACTCACAGTATTTTTGATGGAGGCCAACTCCACACTTATGCGATCAATCTTACTAACCAGACAAGAAACATCGAGGCTATTAAAAGTCACTGATGGTAAGTCATCCAGGTAATAGGACACAAAGCGAGGAGCATTCTCACCGACATTCAGTAGTTGTTGACATCTTTCAGTTGTCCTTTGTGAGCTATACAACGCTTCCCTGTGCCAGGACACAGATCAAACAGGACCTTTTTGGAGTTTTCAATCCACTCAGATCCAAAGTGATTTACAGCCATCAATGTAATGTCATCCTGAGGCACCGTCTTCAGTTTGACAGAAAGGAAGCTTAGCAGTTCATCTTACACTAAAGTTTTGCCATCAATAGTGGTATAAATCTCAGGTTTAATCCTTTGTTTGATAACATGCCGTGCTGCTCTGTCATCGGCGGCCATCTTGGATATCCAATATCTTTTAGTATGCATTTAGTAGCATTGAAAGCACAGTTTTATTTATGGCTTTACAAGCTGTAATATATCACCCTCTTTTTAATCCAAATGAGAGGAATTCATGATTACCTAAAGAAGCTCTTCTGCAGTACGGTGTAGTGTCTTCACACTAACTAATTGTCACGGTTTTCATTTAATACAGATATGTGTTTCTGATTCAGCAGAGTATGTCAGTAACATTATAGGGTTTTCTTGCACTGAGAGACAATGAGACAAAAAAATAAACCAACTTTATTTTCTGTTAAGTTGTTTTCTCTTTATTACTGTCACGGTGTGGTTCACGCCCTGTCTTATTTTGTAGTTTTCTGCCACTCTTGTTCCCGGGTAACTTCACTTCCTGCTTTGTCCTGTCATCCCCTGTGATTGTCTGATCGTTTCCACCTGTGTCCAATCACCTGCACCTCCCTAGTGTATTTAGCCGTGTGTCTCTTGTCGTGTCATTGTCTATTGTCCTGGATGTTCCGAGTTCCTGCCTGCCTTTTTACTGTGTTCCTGTGTGTGTGTTTTTGCTCCTTGGCCTTTTGCTTTATGCCTTTTGGACTATTAGTCTTTTTGTGTTTCAAACTCTGCATTTGAGTCCTGCCTTCCCCACATCCCCTGACAATTACTTTATCTGGAGTAATTGTCTGTCTCAGTGCATTTTAGGTATGTATGTATGAATGAATAAAAAAACCAGTAGAGGCAGATTTTTCGTATTTGCCAGTACTTTGTACTGAACATTTCACTATTTACAACATGAATGGATGATGAACATAATGTAACATATATATTTCTTGATGGGCTTGTTGAAGTTCACAAATACAGACATCTTAATTTTGTGATCATGTTTACAGCATATATTTTAAAAATCATTTTTTATTTCAACGTCAGGTTCATTATCTGAATACACATGAGCTTATGTACATTTTAAATGCAACCTTGCTACTGAACTGTTGTTTTCAGCTGTGCGTCTTACACAAGCTCAAAAAAACCCATCTGAAAATGTTGCTCTGTCCAACAAAAATATTATTGACTAGTCAGGCAAAGGTGTGAGTTCTTAAAAAGGTATTTCATGTACTCATCTTTTTAACAAATGGTAAAAAGTGTCTTCACTGTTTGATATTACAAGGAAGGACCTGAGCTTGAACAATAATTCATTCATTCATCTTCAACCGCTTATCTGTGGTCAGGACAGGGCGGCAGCAGTTGCAGCAGGGGACCCCAAACTCTCCTTTTCTGGGCCACATCTACCAGCTCTGACTGGGGAAGCCCAAGGCGTTCCCAGGCTAGTGTGGAGATATCATCTCTCCACCTAGTCCACCCAGTCTAGTCTTGGGTTTTCCCCAAGGCCTCTTCCCAGCTGACCATACCTGGAAAACCTCCCTAGGGAGTTGACCACGGGGCATCCTGACCAGATGCCCAAACCACCTTAACTGACTCCTTGCAGGCAAAGGAGAACCGGCTCTACTCCAAGCTCCTCACAGAGGACAGCTTATAACCCTATCTCTAAGGGAGAATTCAGCCACCCTCCTGGGCAAACCCATTTCGATCGCTCGTACCCGCAACCTAGTTCTTTCGGTGATTACCCATTCTTCATGACCATATGTGAGGGTAGGAACGAAAATTGACCAGTAGATTGAAAGCTTTGCTTTCTGGCTCAGCTCCCTTTTCGTCACGACGGTGCAGTAAAGCAAGTGCAAAAACGCTGCTCCGATTGTCTGGTCAAACTCTCACCCCTTATTCCCCTCACTCGCAAACATGACCCATGTAGACTGGATCAGCATACGTCCAGGTCCCCCTCCATGACCAATGGTGCCAAATAGGTCATTCTCGATCGACCAGTCAATCGCTCAGGCAGTGCCGGTAGATCTTCTGCCATTGTAAAAGAAATCACGTTGGATCACCATGCATGAGCGGACGCCAACAGAAAACTTGGTAGTGCTAATTAGCGATCCTTGCTTACTAACGCACACATTTCATTCAAAACGAATCCTGGTTGACTACAATCAGTGCAAGTCATTGGAGTAAGGCAAGGACCAAGAATGTATGGAATGGTTGTGGCGGTTCACTCGCTTCTGACAGATGAGAGGCTAATTGTTTTTTTATATTGATTTGTTTTGCACTTACGCTAGTTAGCGGTGTTGTTTCGTCTGGTTACCGCTGCTACTCGTTCACCTGACTACTAACCCTCCCTCGAGGACTGGCTGAGTGAGTGACGGGGGGCGGTAGATCGACATGACTTGGTCTATTAAAAAATAGATTGTGAAGTAAAAAAAAATGTGGCACCGCTGGAGAAGACTTTACCAGTGAGGCTGAGTAGTGTGATACCCTTGTATTTGGTACACACTCTGGTCGCCCTTTTTGAAGAGAGGTACCACCACCCCGGTCAATCACCCCTTAGGCACTGTCCTGTTCGAGAGTTACCACTCCTTGATCTACCTAAGATCTTGAGTCTACTACTCACCGCCGCAGTTTCCGCAATGGAAGTTTATTACATAGACCACTCCGATTCAATGCCCTACAGCTTCAAAGGAATGTGAGACAGTGTTAATTTCGTCGACGAAAACTATGACGAAAATGTTTAACGAAGCTTTTTTCCATGACGAAGACAGGACGTGACGAAAACGATCTTAAAAAATAAAAATTATCCCTGGGCCTGAGAAGGGAAGAAAAGGAGTTTAAAATGGCTATTAAATGTGACTAAAACTAATTACATTTTAGTCTAGTTTTCGTTGACTAAAACTAAGAAGGATTAAAATGACTAAATGTGACTAAAACTAATATGTATTTTTCGTCTAAAGACTAAGACTAAGACTAAATCAAAAATAGCTGCCAAAATGAACACTAGTTGTTCACAGTTCCCCCTTCTCCCATTCTCTGACCCAACTCACCACCAGATGATGATCAGTTGACAACTTGTCACTCTCTTTACCCAAGTGTACCCGAACGTCAAATCTTATTGCACCACACCCATAATGTAATGAAACAATGAAAATATTTCTTTTGAGCAACAATGAAAATTGCCATTTGGAGCACTTTGGTGTGCTCATGAATAGTTATTTTTCAATTCAAACTTTCAAACCATGTGTCTGCTTCAATTAAAAAGGGTAAGAAAGATAGTGTGTCTTTTTAGACAGAATACATATGTGCGAATGGTGTTCAATGAATCGGCGTCTACCATTTTTTCCACGTTTTTCCATTTTTCCAGAAGTGGACCTTGAAAATCGGTCAATAACTGTTATTTATTTTACCACAAGTGCGACAACAAAACTGTAAATGCACATGCACTCACAACCTGAATCTTGTTGTGATTAGATGATTTCTACAACCAAGTAAAGAAACATCTATGACTTCAGCCCTCTAGAATCAAGTTGTTAACAAAGTTCATCCTTTGGAGAGTTCAATGAGATCCATGGAGGATGAAGTAGTCTGATAAAAAACCTCCCATCGACTCTCACAGATCACTTTCCAGTCCGTGTGTTTGCCGGATCACACCAGAGCATATCAAGGTCAGGTACTGAAGACTGAGAGACAATCTAGTGCTGTTTACGTCATATTAAGATTATTTGTTATCATCTCACTGCATACATTATCAATGGATTATAGATCAAATGTGACATATATAACTTTTGGTGGGCATGTGGAAGTGCAAAAATATAGATATCTTTATTTTGTGATCATGTTTACGGTGTATATTTTAATAATTAGCAGTAATTTCACTATTGTGTGCATCATAATGATCCACAAAAACCTGCATGAGCCAATGTACATTTTCATTGCAGCTTTGTTAATCAACTCTGTTCTTTTCAGCACTGCTATCTACCCAAAGCTTTTGATTGACTTTTTATCAGAAAAACAGATCATATCTTATCCAGCCTGTCTGTTCCAGTGGTTTTCATATTACTGGTTAGCAGTTTCAGATATCTTTCTCTTGTCGTTCATGGCCTATGACAGATATGTGTCTATATGTAACCCTCTGAAATATACAACCATCATGCAAAAAACAACTATAAACATTTTCCTGTTTTCAGCTTGGATTGTGCCTGCTTGTCAGTTTTCAGTAGTAATAATACTCAACGCTATGAAAGAAATCTGTACTTTTCATTTGAAAGGAATACTTTGCAACAGCACAGTTCAAACGCTTCATTGTGTGAAGTCAAGAATACTTAATATATTTGGCTTGTTTAATTTTGTTACTTTCTTAATTCTTCCTGTACTCTTCATACTTTTCACATACGGCAGGATACTTGTAGTATCGTCTCGATGTAGAGGAGTCAGAAAAAGAGCTGCACAGACCTGTTTACCTCATCTCCTGGTTCTAATCAACTTTTCCTGTTTAAGTGCATACGATGTACTTCTTCCTCGACTTGAACTCAATTCTCCAAAAATTATAAATTTAATAATGGCTTTACAAGCTGTAGTATATCACCCTCTTTTCAATCCAATCATTTATGGACTAAAAATGGGGGGGATTTATGATCACCTTAAGAAGCTCTTCTGCAGAATGGTGTAGTGATGCACTGATGACTGTCATGGTTTTGTGTCATAATACAGATATGTGAATACTTTAAACATGTAAAGACATGTTTCTGAAAGAATAAAGCATAAACAAAACAATGTAATGATACTACCAACAGTAAATGGTTAAGTTGAATAGAATAGATTTGATTTTAGTAACAATAGCTTTGTCTTCAAGTTTAAGCATGAGATCCAATGAGATAAGCCTTCATTCAGGGTGAGGTCCAGTAGATGCTGAATATTATTATTTGCTACTAACTTGATCCACATCATCATCATTTCTGAACATTTTATTTTTGACCACATTAATGTATGATGAACATTTTATGTAACATTATTAATGGACTCCTGAAAGTGCACAAATACAGACATCACTTATCTTTATTTTGTGATCATGTTCACGGTGCATCATAATGATTCAGAAAAACCTGCATGAGCCAATGTACATTTTCATTGCAGCTTTGTTAATGAACTCTGTTCTTTTCAGCACTTTTGATTGACTTCTTATCAGAAAAACAGATCATATCTAATCCAGCATGTCTCTTCCAGTGGTTTTCATATTACTGGTTAGCAATTTCAGATATCTTGCTCTTGTCCATCATGGCCTATGACAGATATGTGTCTATATGTAACCCTCTGAAATATACAACCATCATGCAAAAAACAACTGTTAACATCGTTCTTATTTCGGCTTGGATTCTGCCTGCTTGTTTGTTCTCAGTAGGACTATTACTAATTGCTAAAAAAGAAATATGTACATTTCATTTGAAAGGAATACTTTGCAACACCACAATTGTAACACTTCACTGTGTGATGTCAAGAATACTGAATATATATGGCGTGTTGAGTTTTGTTACTTTTTTATTTCTCCCTCTGCTCTTCATACTTTTCACATACGCCAGGATACTTGTAGTATTGTATCGATGTAGAGGAGTCAGGAGACCTGGTTTACCCCATTTGCTGGTTCTTATCAACTTCTCCTGTTCAAATGCATATGATGTACTTCTTCCTTGACTGGAACTCGATTCTCCTAAAATTGTACGTTTTATTATGACGGTACAATTTGTAATATATGGCCCGCTTTTTAATCCGATCATTTATGGACTAAAAATGAGGAGAATGAATGATCATCGTAAGAAGCTTTTCTTTAGAATGTTGAGGGGTGTTCAGCTGTTAAGTTAAGGTAACCACAGTGTAAGCATGAAGTTTTCAGTTTGATTTTACTTAAAGGTTTTATTGTGACGTTTGTCACCTTTGTATTGCCGAAGTTTATAGTAACCCTGAAATAATCATGAGATCTGATGAGATAAGCCTTCATAAATCCTTAGAAAGGCAACCCAACAAAATACAGAAAAACAGACAAGAGATGAGAGATGAGAGAAATAAGTATCAAAATATAGTGAGTGAGTTGTGATCTGACAGAGGTTGTTACATTATGGAGGAGTTTGGGGGGTTGTGATGAAGTTATTGCATGTCAATATTTTAAACAAAAAACAATTAAAGCAAGTGCATGGGCATTATTCTGATTTAAGTAAAGTTATTGTTCTTTATTACATCAATTTGGAGTAATAGGATGTCTCTCTGTCAGTGCATTTTAAGGTGAGGTATCTGTGCCAGAATAAGACATTCCAGTCGATTCTGAATGTTAATTCTATTTGCTAGTTACTTGATCCACATTTCTGATTTCTATTTCTGATTTTTTTATTGTTGACAACATTAATGTATGATGAACATACTTAACATTAATTATTTTTGATGGACTTGTGAAAGTACACAAATACAGACTTCATTTTGTGATCGTGTTTCCCGCATGATCAGAAGATCATCTTACATTTTACCATTGTGTACCATATCTGAATACAGCAAAACCTCCACGAGCCGATTTACATTTTAATTGTGGCCTTACTACTGAACTTTTTTCTTCATTAGTGCTATTTACCTAAAGTTGTTAATTGACTGTTTATCTAATACTCGGATCATATCATGTGCCTGTTTCTTCTGCCGTTTTTAAGCTTGGTTTCTGCCTGCTTGTCAAACTGCAGTCCAAATTTTGAGTGCTGATAAGAACCTTAAAAGGATTTCGGATCGTCAGAATAAGGATCGTCAGAATAAACTCTGCACTCTCCACAGGGTCAAAGGCACAGACTATACATGCCTTTGTTGCTCTGCTAAACTTTGCGTTTATTTCTTTGCTCTTCATACCTTTTATATACACCACGATACTTATGATGTTATATAAAAGTTTTAGAGAAGTCAAGACAAACGCTGCACTCACCTGCTTACATAGTCTGTTGGTTTTAATCAGATTTTCCTGTTTTTGTGCATATGATATTATTATAGTTCGACTAATATCTGATTTTCCAAAAATAATAAATTTCTTAATAACTTTAGAAATAATTTGTTTTCATCCTCTCTTTAATCCCATGATGTATGGACTAAACAAGTTACGTATGTAACTACGGTTCTATGAATTCTGAAAGACCGCCAGAGGCAGTGCTTCACAATGGACTATCTCGCGGATACGCAGTTCGAGTCTTTATATCAACAACGTCACCTGTGACCTCAGATGACCCCACGCCATGTATAGGTAGGTGTAATCCTGAGATCAGTCCTACGGAATCTTCACAAGTTCACGGGGCCCTTAAGGCCGCAGCACACTTCATAGGCATACTTCTCAGGACTGTCCATGATGTGAAGACACTCCTGGTAGATTGTCGCTTCATTCTCAATAGCTGAGCTTGGTTGCTTTCCTTGTATTCCTAGGAAATGGCCTCTGAAACCCAGTAGGATGGGTGCTGCTTTGAGAGAGCACAGCCCTCCTTAGTCCCAGCATAACTGACAAGGAACTGTTCCAAACTGGAACTGGTGATAGCAAGGGGAGAAATACCCCTTTTGGCCAATAGGCATCTCGGCTCCACCTGTGTTGGGGGTTCAAAGGGCACGTCTAGGATCTCCAGTGCCAAGGGACTTGGCAGGGGCTTGGCAAGGACCGCTGTGATCTATCAATCATCCCTGTCAAGGTGAAAGCTGCAAAAAGAAATCACATTATCCAAACATACGCCTTCCTGGATCCCGGTAGTTCTGCCACATTCTGCTCAGAACACCTAATGCAGAATCTGCATATTACAGGCAAAATAACCAACATCTTGTTGCAGACTTTGGGACAGGAAGCTGTTGTGCCAGCATATACGTTGGCTGGGTTGGAGATATCTGGCATAGAGGGCAAACAATTTTATACATTACCCGATGTGTTCGCACAGAAGAAAATGCCAGTCACCGCTGATAACATCGTGATACTGGAAGAGCTCACTAATTGGCCGTATTTATCAAGAATACACATCTCAAAGATCGAGGCAAACGTGGACCTGTTGATTGGAACCGACGCTCCTAAAATATTGGAACCTTGGGAGGTCATTCATAGCCATGGGCGTGGCCCATATGCCATTAGAACAGTGTTGGGATGGGTCGTTAATGGTCTGCTAAATAAAACCAGGGATTCTTCAAGAACAGAGGTTTCCTCTGCTACAATGAACAGGATCTCCGTGTGCCAATTAGAAAAAATGCTGGCAAACCAGTACAATCGTGAGTTCAACGAAAAGACTGAGGAGAAGGAAATGTCCAGAGAAGACCTCAAGTTTCTGGAAACCATGGAGGGCTCAGCAGTACTTCAGGATGGGAAATATTGTCTAAAGTTGCCCTTCAGAATCAAGTCCGTCTGCCCAATAACAATGCTGTGGCTCAACAAAGAATTCAGAGTTTGAGAAAAAGGTTTTCACCAGGAGTATGTAGGGTACATGAACAAACATATCAGTAATGCCTACGCAGAGCAAGTACCTCAGCAACAATTGCATTGTGGGAAAGGGAAGGTGTGGTACATTCCCCATCATGGCGTTTACCATCCGAGGAAGGGATCGCTCCGGGTGGTGTTTGACTGTGGAGCCACATTTGAAGGTGCATCCTTGAATAATGAACTCTTGCAGGGTCCTAACCTCACAAGCTCCCTCCTTGGAGTCCTCACTCGCTTCCGACAGGAACCGGTCGCATTCATGGGTGACATCCAAGCCATGTTCCACCAGGTGAAGGTGGCTGAAGAGGACAAAGATTTTCTTCATTTTCTCTGGTGGCCAGATGGAGATATCACTAAAACCCTGGCTGAGTACAGAATGACAGTAAATTGGTTTGGTGCGGTGTCATCGCCCAGTTGTGCAAGCTATGCATTAAGAAAAACTTCTGAAGATAATCGGTTTGAGTTTGCGACTGAAGTAACACAATCTATCAAGCAGGACTTCTATGTTGATGACTGTTTAAAGAGTGCAGCCACGGAAGGAGAAGCGATCCGGATAATAACAGATCTTGTCGCTCTGTGTCGGAAGGGGGGATTAACGTACAGGACTACGCAGAGTATGTGACCGGGTACATCTACACTTGTGTAGACAACATTGTGCCCACCATACAGGTCAGGAAGTTCCCCAACCAGAAGCCCTGGATTAACAGTCAGGTACGTCAGATGCTGCGTGCTCACTCTGCTGCACTCAGGCATTGAGACTGAGTACAAAGCTGCTAAGTACCGACTGAGAAAAGCCATCACAGCGGCAAAGAGGCAGTACAGAGAGAAGCTTGATGGCTTCTACTCCACTGCTGACTCCAGGCAGATGTGGCAAGGCCTACAGCACATCACCGACTATAGGACCACCACCAGCTCCATCAGCGCCACTGACAGCCTACTTGAGGACCTCAACGCCTTCTACACCCGCTTCGAGACCTCCAGCTCCAGCACAGAGAGGCACACACACACCGGGATCACCCAACCCCACTCCCCCAACAGTCTCATCAGGCCAGGTACGCAGAGCTCTCAGGAAGATCAACCCCCGAAAGGCAGCAGGGCCAGACAACATCCCCGGGCGTGCCCTGAGAGCATGTGCAAATGAGCTGACTAATGTTCTCACCTCCATCTTCAACCTCTCCCTCAGCATGAGCACCGTCCCCACCTGCTTCAAGACCACAACAATCATTCCCCTCCCCAAAAAGAGCCCACCCACCTGCCTGAATGACTACAGGCCAGTAGCACTCACTCCAATCATAATGATGTGCTTTGAGAGAGTGATACTGTCCCACATTCAGAGCAGCATACCGGACACCCTGGATCCCCAGCAGTACGCCTACAGGCGCAACAGGTCCACCTCAGACGCCACAGCTGCTGCCCTCCACTACTCCCTCTCTCACATAGAAAACAAGGACTCCTACATTAGGTTGCTCTTTGTCGACTACAGCTCCGCTTTCAACGCGGTCGTCCCCCACAAACTCATCCATAAACTCTCCACACTCGGTCTGCACCCCACCCTCTGTGACTGGCTGTTTAACTTTCTGACTGGCAGGCCTCAGTCTGTCAGGATTGGAAACAGGACTTCAGCCAGCATCTTCACCAACATCAGCACCCCACAGGGTTGTGTCCTCAGCCCCAGCTTTCCGGAAAGGCGAGCACAAGAATTTCAATACACAGGGCGTGTGTAAATGACAATAAAAATCTTTGAATCTTGAATCAACTTGGAAAAATGGAGCAGCAGGAGTTGGGTTATTTTGCAAGCCATTTCACAGGACCAAAAGGCCGAAGACCTAAAGGAATTGGATTTGGACCAAGATGAACTACCAGTGGAAAAAGCGCTGGGTCTGCAGTGGTGTGTGGAGACTGACTCTTTCCGCTTCAAGACGTGGTATGCGGTTACTAGCTCAGTGTACGATCCTCTGGGGTTCTTGGCACTAGTCACGTTGCTGGCTAAAATTAACTCTGTAGGAGAGGTTGTGGCTGGGATGATGGTTTACCACAAGACATCTTACATCAATGGAAAAGGTGATTGGAGGATTTGGATCTGCTGGCTACATTCAAGGTGGAAAGGTGTGTTAAACCAGTGGACTTTGGAGAGGTCAGACATGCCCAACTGCATCACTTTGCTGATGCCAGCGAAGGAGGGTACGGAACTGTAACATACATCTGGATGGTAAATCAGGTGACCTTGTTGCTCGGTAAAGCCAGAGTGACACCACTGAAGGCTGTGACTATTCCTACACTTGAGTTATCAGCGGCTGTACTTGCTGTCCGAGTGGATTCAATGTTGAGGAAAGAGTTGAACTTACAGTTAGAGGATTCAGTGTTTTGGACTGACAGCACTGCAGTACTGAAATACCTTAACAATGAGGACAGACGCTTTCATACATTTGTGGCCAACAGAATCTCGACCATCAGAGGAACATCTGAGCCTTCACAGTGGAGACATGTCAGTTCCAAAGACAATCCAGCTGACGACACATCAAGGGGAATGAGGGTCTCAGACCTTTTGAAGAATAGCAAGTGGCTTAAAGGGCCTACATTTCTCTGAAAGCATGAAGCGGACTGGCCTAAAACTGAGTTTGAAGTCTCAGTGGACTTGAATGATCAAGAGGTGAGAAAGGAGGCAACCGCAAGTGTCATCAGTGTACTTAATGTGTCTAATCCTACTGACAAACTTATTGCCTACTTTTCTGACTGGAGGAGGCTCAAGACAGCGGTTGGCTGGTTCCTCAGGCTGAAGACCATGTGGTTGACATAGATCCACCAGGGAAAGCAATTGGAGGCGTCTGTGGCTAATTGTTTGAGGGACACCAGTCTGAATAGGTCAAAGCGGGCTGCTAAACAACAGAGGGTCACAGAATGATCTTAACACTAGAAGATCAAGTGGGAGCAGAAAGGGCCATCATTGGCTACTGTCAGGGACAGCGATTTAGTGAGGAGATTTCTGCGCTGTCGTCCAGGAAAGCAACCGTGAGCCGACAGAGTTGTATCTATAAGCTGGATCCAATTTTGGAAGATGGGCTATTAAGAGTTGGTGGGAGGTTGGGTAGAGGAGCAATTAATGCCTGAAGATGCCAAACATCCACTCATTCTCTGCAAAGGGCAACATGTATCTACGCTCATTATCAAGCATATCGACTGCAAGATAGGCCATGGTGGACGGGCTCATACGCTGCCCATGGTGAGGAAGAGGTTTTGGATCACTAAGGCCAATTCAGCTGTCTGAATGGTCATTGCAGAATTATGGAAGTAAATCTGTGTCATCGGATTTTGAAAGGAAAAGGTGATTGAATTTCATAACCTGCACGTACTGTCGGGGTTATGCGTCTGCACACGCTCCGCTAAAGCCGCTGCCCCCCCACTACGCTGCAGCGGCCAGCGTTCCTGGTTTCAAAACTCCGCCAATCACTCCTAATAGCTCGTCGAAGCATCCCAGCATCAGCTGTCGACAAGCCCAAGTTGTATTGGTTGATTGGTTTTGCTTGACGCACGCTCCCGATCTTGAAACTAGAATCGATTGCTCTTCCTTGGGTTCCCGGATGTTGCGGTTTTGCATTGAATTTTTGCATTGAATTTTTTTGCATTGAATTTTTGCATTGAATTTTTTTGCATTGAATTTTTTGCGGTTGAATTATTTGCGGTTGAATTTTTGCAGTTGAATATTTTAACGTTGAAAAACATTCAGATACATGATTTCAATGCATAAATATTCAGTGCTTTTTCTCTCACCTTTTTCTTTCAAAATCCGATGACACAGATTTACTTCCATACAGAATGCAGCTTTTGTCGACGCTACAATGGAAGAGCAACAAAAGATGGCATATCTTCCAAGAGAGAGAATCCTTCCAGATCTACCACCATTTACCAACACAGGGGTGGATTATTTTGGACCAATTGAAGTAAAGAGGGGAAGGTCAACCTGTACGCGATACAGTGTTATATTTACCTGCATGGCGTGCAGAGCCGTCCATCTGGAGGTAGCAGTCTCACTGGAAACAGACGCGTGCATTAATGCTTTGCGGCGTTTCATCAGCAGGAGAGGACAAGTGGTGCAACTAAGGTCAGACAACGGTACCAACTTTATTGGGGAAGAAAGAGAACTAAGGGAGTCACTCACTGCTCTGAATCATGATCAGCTTCAGGGGGCTTTGTCACAGGTTGGAATTTGTTGGGAGTTTTAATCCACCAGCAGGTTCACACCATGGTGGGGTGTGGGAACAGTTGATCCGCCTGGTTAGAAGGGTTCTCAGCTCTGTTCTACGTCAGCAGAAGTTGGATGAAGATGGCTTGCATACTGTGTTCTGTGAAGCAGAGGCTATTTTGAACGATCGTCCAATTACCAAGCTCTCGACTGACTTTGAACTGCTCACACCTAACCATCTACTTCTCTTGAAAGGTAAACCAGCTTTGCCTCTTGGAGTGTTTGAACCTCATGATCAGTATGGAAGGAGACGATGGGGGCAAGTGCAGTACCTCGCAGATCTTTTCTGGAAGAGATGGGTGAGGGAGTACTTACCCTTGCTCCAACAAAGGCAAAAACGGAATCAGAAGAACGCCGTGGCCTGCGGCAGTTACTGGGGTTAGCTGAGGGCAGAGAAGGGCCTTACCCCCAAGGTAAGCTCTATGTTCCTGTGAAGAAACAGAACTGCTGTCTGCCCTGGCTATCTACAACACTCTGCTGAAGCACCTGGTTTAGCAGCTAACACAAACAGCTCCTCAGCTTCCATGGGGACTTTGCGGAGGATTCTCCTATATTTCTCTGACAGGGGTGACTGCACCAGCCAGACGTCCAGGTTCCCTCGATAAGAGGCCAAACACCTGCAGTGAAACATCATTGAGGCCGGTGGTGGCAGCACCAAAAGGTAGCCCGCTGCAGCAAAGCTGAGAGGGCAAGCATGAGGTGGAAAAGGGAGATGCCGATAAGGTTGAAGAGGAGCTTTACAGATCCTATAGCCTGGAGAGTTAAACATGGCCACTAGCTGATGCAGGCTTCTGAGTTGTGTAAGGGTTTGTAAGGGTTAATAAGCCTTAGTGGACACCACGTCAATGTCGATTTCGTCCACGTGGCATCGTGGTTAGTTAGCCCAAGTGAGGACACAGGGTTAACCGTGAGCACTGCTAGATCTCTAGTGACACAATGTTTGTGTTGATCTAGTCAAACGTAGCATCTCACCCAGTTGGCCTAGGCAAGAACACCCTGCTAAATGTGTTAGCTGTAATGTCCCATCAGAAATGTAGCCAGTGCTAGGGCGGTGTTGTGTTCTGAACTCAAATGCAACACTCAGGAGACAGGAAAAGGTTAATGCCCTGCTAGGCATTTTAATGGTCCGAAAGTACAGTTATTCTTACTGTACATTTATACATCTGAATCCGGAAGAGTGGTCAGCGTCCCGGCGTGTGTAAATTGGTAGCCAAAACAATAATCCAGACAAGTGGCGACGGTTGGCGATAGGCAACTGCAGATTTTTAATGAGGCAAAAAACAAGCAATCAGAATGACTGCAGAAAATAGGTTCTACAAGGTACGAACAGCAACAATGTCGGTCTTAGCGCTCTTGGTACTTGCCAGGTGATTCTATGGGAAGATCTGGCGAGGAGTGATGGAAAAGCAGGGTACTTGAAGGCTCTGGTGAAGATTGGAAACTGGAAACAGGTGTCCACACCCAGCCAGCTCGTTACCAGGATGGAAAACACATGAGGCCTTGAGTGTCTAAGTGACAGGGTGACGATTGCGCAATGGATAGCGAGCAGGGACTCCAGTGGCAAAATGCGGAGGTGGCGGTTTTGAAACCATAACAACTAGTGTTGATCCAGTCAACTAGCACCACCCTCAGTTAGTCAGGAGGAGGATGACCTGGGGCCTGTTTCAGAAAGGAGGTTAAGTGAAAACTCTGAGTATGTTAACCCTGAAATGAGGGAAACTCTGAGTTTTCTGTTTCAGAATGGGAGGTATGTTAAACCTGAGAAAGCAGAGTAAGTCAAGCCTGTTTCAGAAAGAGAGGTAACTTATACTCAGAGTCAGTTACCATGGCAACTTACTCTGTGAACCTAACCTGGTCGGGAGCAGGTTTTCTTCGGGAAACCCAGAGTTTATTTCGTCTCCTCCCCTTTTTTAAAGAGGAAGTGGTATTTAATCACCTCATTCATTCTTTCGGTATTCATTCATTGCGCACATTTCAGTCACGCAGAGCGCATCAAATCGACACTGGATGCTATTTAGTTATTTATATGTCAAATGTTTGTAAAGTCAGGTAGACTACAACCATGATATGTTCAAGCCTTACCTGATTGAATTATGTTTTTATATTTCATTTTCAGCTGCTGCCATGTTCTTTTAATGCCTGCAGGATTGCACCTACATGAAAATTAAAATTAGGTTTAATAACACACTGTTCTTCTAGTTTCACTTCTGATATTACAACAGTTGGGCAAGTCACTTATATTACTAACTACAACTGGCTTCTTCAACAGTGTATTTAGATTAATGTAATAATGACTATCTCTAGAAAGTATTGGTCTACTTATTACTAATTACTTTCTAATTCCCATATCAACCTCAACCACTTGAACAATACAAGGAGAGACAAGAAACTGCACTTTTAATGCTTTCAAATAAACATTATACAATTGCATGAATTATTCTTGAAAAAAAATATCTTTTAAAATTTGATGTTAAATCCACTATTGTTTTATACAGAATTGCTTTATAGTTTATGCAGCATTTAATGCAATTACATCAGATTTTACTTTAAATTACGGAATTAAATTACAGTTTTTAGATTACATAGAAATTAATTACACACAACACTGTATAACAGTAATTCAAATGTAAACTTACGCATTGACTCGAGCAGCTATTTTCTCCCAAGCTAACTCTCTGTCCTTCGCCGCTGCAGCCGTGTTGCTTTTTTTTTTAAATATATGTTCGTACTCTCCATATGCTTGCATAAGCACATCCAGTTCTGCTGGTGAAAAATATGAAGACCTCTTTTTGTCTGGCGCTGTTGCCATGGTGACTCGTAATATCTGCGCTCCATTGATAATGGCTTTTTATAGTTGTGGTGCACGCGCTTAACTCAGAGTAGGTCAACTCAGAGTTGATTGAACTAACTCATTTCAGCTGTTCTGTAACCGAAAACTCAGAGTTTCCCATCTCAGGGTAAGTCAACTCAGAGTTCAAGTTTTAACTCAGAGTTGGTTGAACCTCCTTATTGAAACAGGCCCCTGCTAGCTGTGCTAACCATAAGGTAAAAAAAACCCCACTGTAAACGTGGTGGTGTTGATCTAGTCAACTAAGCATCACGTTGGTTAGTCTGGGCGAGAGCACCCTGCTAACTGTGGAAGTTGTCAAATGTACAAAACATGGATGAAATAGAACTCTCCACCCCTGAAGTTATTTTAAGTAAAACTGACTGAAATTTTTTTTAATTGATGTGACATCATTGATGTTATAAGGATTTTACTGATGATAGTGTGCGTCTTTTCTTACGTGATATTAATAATTTAGAAGTGACTCAATTTAGCCCAAGTGAAACCTAGCAGGACTAGTGTCGTGATTGTGTTTCTGTTTGTTTGGGTTTTGGCTGTGTTCTCCTGTGTTTGTGTGCGGCAGGGGGTGTGGCTGGCTGTTGGTGGCAACTGGACGAGGCACACCTGCATCCAATCATCCTCCTCCATATCAGGAATCAGGATCAGGAAACATTTATTTGCCAAAATATGCCAAACATACAAGGAATTTGTCATGGCGGTTAGTGCGCGACAGTAGACAGACAAGACAGCACTGCACAAGTAATAAAATAAAGTAAAATGGAATGCTAATGATATGGGTTAGTAATGGGTTAGTATAAAACAAGGGAATAAAGCTAAAAAAATTAAATATTTAAAGAGTTAAAAAGAAAAATTGCACTAACGAGCAAATAACAAACAAGTAAAAAAGTGACGAGTGACGACAAAGTGATGAATAACAGTTAAAGTGGCATGTGCAGTGTGAAGGGGAGTGACCGGTGGAATGTTATAGTCAGTCAGTGGGGGACCGGGCTTTGTTGATGAGCCCGACTGCCGACGGGAAGAAACTGTTCGTGTGGCGGGAGGTCTTAGTCCTGATGGACCTCAGCCTTCTGCCAGAAGGAAGGGGCACAAACAGGTTTTGTCCGGGGTGAGAGGGGTCGGCCACGATCTTTTTAGCACGCTTTAGAGACCTGGAAGCGAACAAGTCCTGCAGGGACGGCAGATTGCAGCCGATCACCCTCTCTGCAGAGCGGATGACACGCTGCAGCCTGCCCTTGTCCTTGGCTGTGGCTGCAGCGTACCAGACGGTGATGGAAGAGCAGAGGATGGACTCGATGATGGCCGTGTAGAAGTGGACCATCATCGTCTTTGGCAGGTTGAATTTCTTCAGCTCCCTTAGGAAGAACAACCTCTGCTGAGCCTTCTTGGTGATGGAGCTGATGTTCAGCTCCCACTTGAGGTCCTGGGTGATGATGGAGCCCAGGAAACGGAAGGAATCCACAATAGTGACGGGGGAGTCACACTGGGTGATGGGTGAGGGTGGGGCTCTGTTCCGCCGGAAATCCACAACCATCTCCACTGTCTTTAGAGCGTTGAGCTCCAGGTTGTTCTAACTGCACCACGACACCAGATGGTCGGACTCCCTCCTGTAGGCGGACTCATCACCACCAGAGATCAGTCCAATGAGGGTGGTGTCATCCGCAAACTTCAGGAGCTTGACGGACTGGTGGCTGGAGGTGCAGCTGTTGGTGTACAGAGAGAAGAGCAGAGGGGAAAGAACGCAGCCTTGGGGGGAACCGGTGCTGATGGTCCGAGAGGCTGAGACATGTTTCCCCAGCTTCACGTGCTGCTTCCTGTCAGACAGGAAGTCTGTGATCCACTTGCAGGTGGAGTCGGGCACGTGCAGCTGGGAGAGTTTGTCCTGCAGCAGAGACGGGATGATGGTGTTGAAAGCAGAGCTGAAGTCCACAAACAGGATCCTGGCGTAGGTTCCTGGGGAGTCCAGATGCTGGAGGATGTAGTGGAGGGCCATGTTGACAGCATCGTCCACAGACCTGTTGGCTCTGTAGGCGAACTGCAGGGGGTCCAGGAGGGGGTCGGTGAGGGACTTCAGGTGGGTCAGGACTAGCCGTTCAAAAGACTTCATGACTACAGAGGTCAGGGTGACGGGCCTGTAGTCATTGAGTCCTGTGATCCTGGGCTTCTTGGGAACAGGGATGATGGTGGAGGCCTTGAAGCAGGCTGGTACGTGGCATGTCTCCAGGGAGGTGTTGAAGATGTCAGTGAACACCGGAGACAGCTGGTCAGCACAATGCTTCAGGGTGTGAGGAGAGACGGAGTCCGGACCGGCTGCCTTACGGGGATTTTGTCTTCTAAAGAGCCGGTTAATAAACCTGGGTGTCTCATCACGTTGACGCCAGATTATTCCGTCCACTACGAACTCTCGTGTGCATCATCGCCCGGCTCTTCGGCCTCCCCGTTGCCAGGATCCTCGCCAGCCAATAAACTTTGTTCACATATCTAACTACAAACCTCTCCTTGTCTGCTTTGGGGCCCGAACCTTCACCTAAACCTAACAACTAGAAGCTGGCATTGTAGCCATCTGTCATTCAAAGTGTCCGTGTCCTTAACTATGCTTTATTTTAAGCATAATTATTATTTAGTTAATTAACCGTGCACAGTTGACATGTTCAGATTATTAGCACAGTTGACATGTTCAGATAATTAGCTCCATCAATCACTGTTTCCCCACCAACTCTTAAACATTTAAAAAAATAATAATTTCAACATCGGTCTCCAAAGGAGGCTCCGACAATTTTCGCTTTTATGCTTTTTCTCCCCATATCTAATGTCAATTAATTAATACTGACCCACAATGGGTCCTCCTTCAGCGTGGGAACCGGCCGTGCTAGAGACTGCGGCCGACCAACATCCCTCAGACACTGGGATAAACTGCCAGGAGGTCTTTTGCCGGGGTAATGGCGGCCTCAAGCTTTGGTGGGCAGTGGTAGCAGACCCACGCCAATGTCCAGGGTGGCAGACCCTTCAGATTTGCTCATTAACTACTTACAGGCACGGTGTCATGTAGACTGTTGGCTCGTCAGTGACTGTAGAATGAAGCCTGAGTGAGGGAGCTCACACAGGTCGATATCGACTAATGCTGTGTCAATCAAGGAAACCCTAACTGTTCAAAGAGGGGGTGGGGGGGCACAACTTGTGTCGACAAAAGTTTCTTCAAAGAGTTCAACCATGATGTTTCATTATTTGTCATAGAAAACATCTATGCCCTCTGGAATCAAGTTGTTTACAGAGTTCATCCTTTGGAGAGTTCAATGAGATCCATGGAGGATGAAGTAGTCTGATAAAAAAACCTCCCACCGACTCTCACAGATCACTTTCCAGTCCGTGTGTTTGCCGGATCACACCAGAGCATATCAAGGTCAGATACTGAAGACTGAGAGACAATCTAGTGCTGTTTATGTCAGATTGATATTTGTTATTACCTCACTGCATACATTATCAATGGATTATAGATCTAATGTGACTTATATAACTTTTGGTGGGCATGTGGAAGTGCACAAATATAGATATCTTTATTTTGTAGTCATGTTTACGGTGTATATTTTAATAATTAGCAGTAATTTAACTATTGTGTGCATCATAATGATTCACAAAAACCTGCATGAGCCAATGTACATTTTCATTGCAGCTTTGTTAATCAACTCTGTTCTCTTAAGCACTGCTATCTACCCAAAGCTTTTGATTGACTTTTTATCAGAAAAACAGATCATATCTTATCCAGCATGTCTCTTCCAGTGGTTTTTATATTACTGGTTAGGAAGTTCAGATTTCTTTCTCTTGTCGGTTATGGCCTATGACAGATATGTGTCTATATGTAACCCTCTGCAATATCCAACCATCATGCAAGAAAAAAAAGTTAACATTTTCCTAATTTCAGCTTGGATTCTGCCTGCTTGTCAGACTTCAGGAGCAATGTTACTAAGTGCTAAAAAAGAAATCTGTACATTTAATTTGAAAGGAATACTTTGCAACAGCACAGTTCAAACACTTCACTGTGTGAGATCAAGAATACAGAATATATATGGCTTGATTGTTCTTGTTACTACTGTAGTTCTCCCTGTGCTCTTTATACTTTTCACATATGGCAGGATACTTGTTGTATCATATCGATGTAGAGGAGTTAGGGGAAGAGCTGCACAGACCTGTTTACCCCATCTGCTGGTTCTAATCAACTTTTCCTGTTTAACTGCATATGATGTACTTCTTCCTCGACTGGAACTCGATTCTCCAGAAATTGTACGATTAATAATGACTTTACAAGTTTTAATATATCACCCTCTTTTTAATCCAATCATTTATGGACTAAAGATGAGGAGAATTTATGATCACCTTAAGAAGCTCTTCTGCAGAATGGTGTAGTGTCTTCACACTGATGACTGTCACTGTTTTGTGAGACACAGAAATGTGAACATTGTAAACATTTAAAAACTTGTTTTAAAAACATTAATGCACACTGAGTCTTACACTTTGGTTCATCATTACATTGTGTATGTGTAAGCATATATTCACCATTTTGTTTTTACTTATGACCATTCTCTTCAAGTGTATTACAAGTCATAGTAGTCTTAAATACGCATGCGATCCAATGACATAAGCTTTCATAAACCCTTGGTGAGCAAACTAGACAAATACTGTTGATAGAAAACAAAAGGAAGTATCAACATGGTAAGTAGTGCAGTGAGTTGTGATCAGAAAAATATTGTTATATTATGGAAGAGGGTAGGGGGTTGTGATTAAATAAATGCATGTCAATATTTTAAACAAATAACCATTAAAACATGAGCATGTTTCTGATTCAAGTCAAGTTATTGTTTCTCTTTACTACTTCATCT
This sequence comes from Gasterosteus aculeatus, assembly GCF_964276395.1. Taxonomy (NCBI): domain Eukaryota; kingdom Metazoa; phylum Chordata; class Actinopteri; order Perciformes; family Gasterosteidae; genus Gasterosteus; species Gasterosteus aculeatus. The sequence continues at coordinate 16,311,603 of NC_135704.1, read as the reverse complement.
GGCTGTCTCTCTGTCGATGCATTTCAGGGAGAGGTACATTTCTATATGTAAGGATGAACGTGTTAAGTCGTCTTTATTAGAAACTTCCCACTGAGTGACAAAATAAGCAGCTATGAAAATTTTCTAAAACGTATTAACAAAATCAGAAAGAAATTATCTATAAACTCAATCACTCCCTTAGGAGGAAAACAAAAAATGCTATGAAAAACGAGACTATTCTCAAGAATACTTCTCTCAAAAGGAGGCTATCAGAATGGCTATGAAAACTAGACTAATCTATGAAAACGTACAAACAGCAAATCACTTGTAAGGAGGCAAAAATAATTGGCTAAATGATCTAAGAACAAGCAACGCTAGGTTTACTGTGGCTGTGGCGGCAGGCTTGGTAAAAACTTTGGCCTGCTGGAGCTGATCAAACACGGAGGACATGAGAGGTACGGTTCTTTATTGTAATGTCATTTAGAGGGCAGTAGTCTTTACAAGGTCTTCTTGCCCACAAAGAAGAAGCCGGCGCCTGCTGAAGATGAAGAGGGGCGGATCAACCCCGCTTTTAGTAGTCTGAATGTACTCTGTGACGGCCCTGCCTATTGGTTAATGTCAGTGATGTCATTATGTTTCTCTGAGGTGATATCAACCTGATTGAGAGCAGCTAGGGGTTCCAGCGGTATAAAAGCACATGGTTGCTGCCTGCTGGTGTCGCTGGTTTCCCTGGCCAGCGTCCGCATCTTGGTTTGGGTCTCTTTGCGTTCCATTTATGTTCACAACACTCATGATCTGGCTGGAAGATGTGCATGATCAAGCACCCACACTGACATGACTGAAACTACTGACTTACACACCTCATATTTGCTTTACTTTTGGTTTTGCCTCTTTACTTAATAAATATACTTTTATATCGGCTTTGAACTGTGTCTCTCCCGTTTTTGTCATCTCCGTTAATCTGGGTCATGACAACTCCCGCATGGCCTCCTTCTCCGGGCCAGAGAGTAAAGTATAGGCGGCCCTTGGGAATGATGGAGCCCAGAAACAGTTCTATGGCACAGTCATATGGCCGATGTGGAGGAAGAGACATGGCTTTGGTTTTGCTAAAAACCTCCCGAAGACGGTGATAACAGGAGGGCAGGGTGTTCATGTCCAGCCACTCGGAGGTCTGTGGGGTTTTTAACGGAGGCAACGTTAAACACTGCAACATCTTTTCCCGGAGTAGAGACATCAAGGCAGTCCAACACAGTCCTCCCGCCACCCTATAATTTTTCCCGTTCTCCAGTTCACATGGGGGTTGTGGTGAAACAGCCATGGCTGTCCCTAAACCAATGCCTGAGAAGGTGATTTGAATAAACAAAAATAAATGTCTTTATGACAGATTGTGTAATTCGAGAGGTTCAGAGATGTGAGTGACTGAACAGTTCCATTCCATTAAGAGCCTTGGCTTTGATAGGCTTTACCAAGAGTTCAGATTTTATACCCAGTTTCTCTGCTAATCCGTCAGTCCAACAAGCTCTCATCAGCCCCTGAGTCTAAGAGCGCATCAAGCTCTGTGGCGATGCGGTGCATTACCTTAACTGCTGTAAGAGTTCGTGAAACGGAGCCTGAAGCAGCAAATTGTCTCACCAATGTGGGTCTCTTGGCTGAGCAGGCCGCGATGAGATGACCCGCATCCCCGCAACAAAAGCACCGCCCTTCTTGCGGTCGTCGCCGTCGCTCTTCTGTATGTAGCCTGATTAAAATGATGACAGGACACTAAGATAAATTTATTTCTCTTTAATGTGGGTTCTTTATTTTCCCCGACTGCACTCCTGGAGCACAGCCTTAATGTGTCAAATTAAGGAGGCACTTGGAACAGTGTACAAATAACAAATAACCAATTGCTTCGCTTCACTAACTAAAGGAAGGACAAGGAAGGTAAGTGTTGACCTTTTTGGTTGCGCAAATGTATATATTGAGCCAATTCCCCTGTAGGTATAGCGCGTTTTCCTCTGTGGGTGTGCACAGGAATGTAGTGTGGGGTGAAAGTGGCTGGAGTGGTTGTCTCGGGAGCACGTCCATGGTTGTGGCGAAGTTGCCAGCTTGCTTGTCGCTTAACCAAACTACTGGGTTTTAGTGCGTAAATATCCGCCGCAAATAACTCCTGAAGACTAGGGTTAAGTTAGATAGATCGGGTTAGGCAGTTTAGAGGGGATGCTCAATTTTGAGGTTATTTTGTGGTGTGTGTTGCGCACAATTTAGGTCAATACTATACATTCTTTTGTTTACCGGGGACTGATTTGCTGTTGTGCATTCTTCAGGTGGTGTTCATCATCATGGCAGTAGTAGATGAGTTCATTGCTATTCCTTCGGAGGAATTTTTGGATCAGTGTACTAGGGATCAGTTGTTAAAGATAGCTGATCATTATAAAATCAGTGTAGGCGACAGAAGGTTAAAGGAAAATGTTAGATCTACTATAAGGGCACATTTGTATGATATGGGTGTTTTAACACCTGTACAAAAATCACATAGTCCTACTAATTTGGCTTTGGATGGGTGTTCGCAGGATATGGCTCATAGTGTAGCTTTAAACTTTGAACAGCAAAAAGAAATGTTGATATTGCGGATGAAGTTGGAGAAGGAGAAAGAGTTAAAGTGATTTTTAAGAGATAAAGTGTTGGCACTAGAAAAAATGAGGCAACAAACCGAAATGGCAAAGCTAGATTTGGAAAGTGAGAGACTTAGGTTAGTTAAAGAAGGTAAATTCTATGACTTCTCCAGGAATGAAGAGTTGGCTCGAACCAGCGGTATTTCAAGTGATATATTGAATAGTTTGAGCTTGGTGCCTAAATTTAGTGAGAAAGACGTTGATGTATTCTTCACGTTGTTTGAGCGGATTGCAGACACGAGGGGCTGGGTTGATTCAGACCGTATCGTTTTGCTACAATGTGTGTTAACTGGGCGTGCTCAGGAGGTTTTTTCCTCGTTGTCTCTGGAAGACAGCAGTGATTATGCCAAGGTTAAAACGTCTGTACTGAAAACGTATGAGTTAGTCCCTGAGGCATACCGTCAGCGTTTTAGGAGTTGGAAAAAGGGAGATAAATCATATCTTGAATTTGCCCGTGATTTGGGGATTCACTATAGTCGATGGTGCTCGGCCTCAGAAGTGAAGGATTTTGATGACTTGTGTAACTTGATGGTGCTTGAACAGTTTAAGAATTCAGTCCCAGAACGAATTGCCATGTACATAAGTGAACGGAAGGTGAGGACAGCAGGGGAGGCTGCTGCCCTTGCGGATGTTTATTTCTTGACCCACAAAGGTAGCGGTGTCTATGTTCGCACGCATGCTTTGTCTGGGGGAAATGTTGCGCCTGCAGGAGGGATGTTTTTTTCTAGGGCGTCAGGTGGGGGTTTTCCTCGAGAACAGAGAGTTGATCATGGAGTCCGTGACTCTGAGTGTCATTTTTGTCATAAATACGGTCACTGGAAGAGAGACTGCGTGGCGTTTAAGTTACGGAATAGGCAAGATGTAACTCATGTAAAGCCGGTGGCTCTGGGGGCACCAATTTCCAATGTGCTTTCAGACCAATCGAGGGTCGAGTCACCAGTTGTGATGTCAAAGCCTGACTTAAGCTCATACTTGCCGTTTATTTCAAAAGGACATGCGTCGTTGGTTGGAAATAACAAGAGGGTGCCAGTGACTATCTTACGGGACACGGGAGCATTTGATTCATTTGTTCTAGAGCAGGGGTCTCAAACTCGCGGCCCGCGGGCCAATTGCGGCCCTCGGGACGATATTTTGTGGCCCCATCCTTAATATGAAAGTGTAATGTTAGTGTGGCCCGCAAGTTTTATACTGTAACCCCACTGTCAGCTGCTGTGTGGGACATGTTATGATGTTCTGGTTTCCTACTGTGTGCTTGTCCAGTGAACGTGGCATGCATGTGACTGACATGGGGGGCGGGTCGTGTGTGTCGGCCGAGGTGCAGAGAGCAGGAGGGTGAAATTCAGTTTCCTGCCCTCTTTCGCGCAGGTGATCATGTGACTAACCGTCGCTCGTTTAAGAAAGTTTTCCTTTACGACTCACACTAACAACACATGAAGCATCTGACGTCACCGACGAGCGTCTCAGTCCATTACTACGCAGCTTCGATTCACGTAACTTCACGTTTGGCTATAAAGGAATTCCACGGTCACATGACCTTAGGTCTCCCCCGCTGAGTTAAAGGAGGACTAGTGTTGTAGTCTCATTCGGACCGATCCCCCAGGGTGGGGTTCAATGAATGCTTTTGAAAGTGAGTGTTAAGTTGTGTTATTGTCGACCATGCCGTTCGGACGCTAGTCTGGCCCGCATTCAGTTGAAGTGGGCTGCATCTGGCCCGCAGCTGATTTGAGTTTGAGACCCCTGTTCTAGAGTCTGCTTTGCCGTTTTCTGAGGAAACTGATACTGGATCTTTTGTACCTGTTTTGGGCATGGGTATGTCTTTTTCATGTTCCTGTACATAAACTTGCGCTCCATTCAGACTTGTTTGAGGGCGAAGTGAAAATGGGAGTACGTCCTGCTTTGCCCATAGACGGTGTCACTGTAATTCTGGGAAATGATGTGGAAGGAGCACGTGTTTGGGGAAGTAGCGCGGTACATCCAGTGGTGGTCCCAGTACCGCTGGGTAGTAACGGCCCTGATGAGAATGAAAAGCAGTTTCCTGAAGTGTTCACGGTGTTATGACTGGGGTCATATGTCTATAGTGTTTTGGGGTTTCCTTTTGTGTCTTTCTGGGTTACCTTCGTTCAAACAGGGATATGCCACAACCAGGCGCGGATTGGTGGACGGTCTCCTAACCGTCCTGTGATTGGCTGCAGCCTGCATATAAGGGAAGCAAAGATGGCGTCAAAGGCAGAGCAGGCCAGAGCGGGGAGAACGTACAATAAGTGCATTCAACCATAGGGTACAACATACCTGGTTTACTCAACCAAGCTCTTTTGTTCAATAAATATCCCCTATATAACGCAAAGTGTGTGTGGCTACATGGGAGACGGGGAAGATTGGGGCCTATCCATGTTGCACCTTAGGCACCCCTAGACTGGAGGCGTAACAACGGCCTGCGCTGTGACGCGCGCCATGAAGCGGGCGACTGATGATGCAGAGCCTATAGAGGTGGAAGGTGTAGAGAGTGAGGCATTGGAGTTGTTTGTAATGACTTTGTCTAACACTCCCTTGTCTGTCTCCCATAGTGAATTGGCGCGTGAGCAAAGAGCCGATGTAACGCTAAAGGAGCTTTTTCAGTCTGTTCTGCGGGTGGATGAGGTGAAAGATCGGGCACATGGTTACTTCGTACAAAATGAGGTACTTGTTCGGAAGTGGGTGCCACATTGTGAGAGCTTTGTGGGAGATCCTGTGTATCCGATTGTCGTTCCCTCCAAATTTCGTGATTTGGTCTTGCGTGTTGCTCATGATGAGTCGGGGCACATGGGGGTTGGTAAAACGTATGATCGGGTCCTTAGACATTTTTTTTGGCCGTGGATTAAGAAAAGTGTTGCAAGCTACATCAAAACATGCCACACTTGTCAATTAACTGGTAAGCCAAATCAGAAAGTGAAAGTTGCTCCCCTGTATCCGATTCCTGTTAAAGACCAGCCATTTGAGCACCTGATTATTGATTGTGTAGGCCCTCTTCCTCGTTCAAGGTAGGGTGCGATGTATTTGTTAACTGTTATGTGCAGTAGCACCAGATACCCAGCAGCACATCCGTTACGCACGCTAACAGCAAAATCAGTGGTGCGTGCTCTGGGTCAGTCCATATCCATCTTCGGCATACCTAGAACCATTCAGAGTGATCAAGGGTCGAATTTCTCCTCTCACTTGTTCGCACAGGTATTGAAACTGTTGCATGTGCAGCACAACGAGTCGTCTGCGTACCATGCACAAAGCCAAGGAGCGCTGGAACGTTTCCATCAAACTTTAAAATCAATGATGAGGGCATACTGTGTGCAGATGAATGCTGATTTGGAGGACAGGTTACCATGGTTGTTGCTGGCAGCAAGAGAGGTAGCACAAGAGTGTACAGGTTGGCTGTTAGCTGCTCTGCAAAACGAGTGGAAGGAATCTCAGCCACCTCAAAATTTGCTAGAGTATGTCAATGGTTTTAGGCAGCGCCTTTACTCTGCTACAGAGTTAGCCTGGGAAAAGCTGACTTCGGCATAGGGGAAGATGAAACATCTTTATGACCGAAGAGCGGAGCGGCGTAGTTTTTGCGTGGGCGTTCCGGTTTTGGCTTTATTACCTATTGTCAACTCACCATTGAAAGCAAAGTTTTTGGGACCTTACACGGTAGTGAAGAAGTTGTCAGAGCTAAACTACCTGATTGCCACTCCAGAACGTCATAAAAAAAAACCACCAACTTTGTCATGTCAACCTGTTGAAGGCATATCATACCCGGGTATCTCAGGAATTGAGCCAGATGATGCTCATCCGGTGTGTGTTGGAAACACAGTTTGGTATGATAGCGAAGCTGCTTGTGGGGATGATTTACCAAATCATGACTCTGCATTGTTAACTGGTCGGCTTAAAAACTCAGAGGTACTTTTGGATTCAAACGGTGTATTGTCTCACTTGTCTGAGCTTCAACGCACAGAATTAATGGAGGTTATACTGGAGTATTCCGGTCTGTTTGGAGATGTGCCGTCTCGTACACATGTTTTGGAGCATGACATTGAGCATGACATTGAAATAGTATAGACTATTGTAATGGTCTCCTTGCGGGTCTTCCAAAAAAAACTGTCAGGCAGCTCCAGCTTGTTCAGAACGCTGCTGCTAGAGTTCTAACAAAGACCAAAAAATGTGAGCACATTACACCAATTCTTAAATCCTTACATTGGCTCCCAGTATGTCAGAATTAATTTCAAAATCCTACTGCTCACATATAAATCACTACATGGTTTAGGGCCAAAGTATATCACTGATATGCTTCCACTACATAAGCCTTCAAGATCACTAAGATCTTCTGACACCAATCTGTTAGTGATTCCCAGAGTAAATACAAATCATGGGAAAACATCATTTAGTTACTACGCAACAGCTGGAATAAACTTTCTGAAGCTTTAAGAATGGCCCAAACTCTGACCACGTTTAAAACAAGACTGAAAACTTTTATGTTCAGCTTCGCCTTCTGCTAAACCTGTGCCTTTAATTAAACAATTTAAATAAGATTTTAATTTATAATTTTATTTGCTGTTTTTAATTGTCTTTTAATTCCTGCATTTTATTTCACTTTATTGTATGAAATGTTATGATGTGAAGCACTTTGAGTCTGCCTTGTGTATGAATAGCGCTATACAAATAAAATTGCCTTGCCTTGATATTTCGGATGGGATCTACCTAGGTAACAACCATTTACATATTTACCAAATACATTTTCCAATTTGATGAGACTTTATATGGAGTAAAGTTACACATTCATTTCTACACCTAATTCCTGAGAGAGTTTAGTTCATAAAAAATGCTGTAACTGTGTCACAGTTACAATAAGTGAATGAATTGTCTCCACCAGCTGGTTTCCGTCAGAGTTTCCGTCTCTGGAGGAGGACGTCCTACAGGAAGAGACGGCAGTCCTGCACCTCCTGCACCCCCAACACCAGTGCCTACTCCACCCCCTACGAGGAGGTGGCGTTGTACCAGCGCCCCCCGAGGCTCTGCTCTCTCCCTTCTCTCGTCCTACCTCGACGGCCGCACCTACCGGGTAACCTGGAGAGGATCTGTGTCGGAACCTTGTCCTCTTACTACGGGAGTTCCGCAGGGTTCCGTCCAGAGCCAAAGCAGCCTGTTATGATCCGGCTCCAAGGCTACAACAAATACAAGAAACCACGCTACAGGGATTATCAGCCAACAATTGTTATTCTCCAAATTAACCGATTAGACAAACGAAACCGCCATTGCGCTGGGGAACAGGAGGAAGCCAGAAGTCGCGCCCAAACACTCAGAAAGGGGCAGGTTTTAATGCACTCAAGACAGTGGCCAGCTGCGTCTGATCTGCCTGATGGCCTCAGCTCCACTCCACGAGGAAGTTCACCCTGTAACACAGACAGAGACACACCCACAAATACCCTGGCAGTGGCCCTGGGGCCGTCACACCCCCGCCCATAAAGACAGGGTCCCCACCGGAACCCTGACCAACAACCACTAAAAAGTTATAACATTTAAACTTTTTTTTTATTATTGTAACGGTCTTAAATTATTCCTTAAAGTTCTATTTACACCTAACTGTCACTAGACCCAATACAAAGTCCCCTGAACAGTACTTGCTCCTTTCGCCTTCATCCTGTAGCCTCACACTCATCTCTGCAACTGGTACCTGGAAGCGATTTAAGAGTGAGATAGAGACACCACAATGAAGAACTAGAGAACAATCACTGACATGGGGCTCTGGACAAAGCATCTGCAACAATGTTATCTCTGCCCTTCACATGATGTATATCCAAGTTGTATGACTGGAGAAATAAAGACCACCTAACAAGTCTTTGATTTGGGCAGTGTAGTGAGTTCAAAAATGTCAATGGATTGTGATCTGTATAAATAATCACCGGACCTGAACCCAAATCAGAGCCAATGCTTCCTTTTCAATTACAGAATAATTCAACTGATGTTTGTTTTGTTTTGTTTTTTCGAATTTATTTTCAATACCAAACTCATCTTGTTGTAACAGCACCCCACCCGCCCCTACATGACTGGCATCCACCTGAAGTTTAAACGGTTTGTCCATGGAAGGAGCTGCCAAAACAGGAGCATTGCACAGCATTTCCTTCACCTTTTCAAAAGCTGTTTGGCAGCTAGGAGACCAGATATATTTTACCTTACCCTTCAAAAGATATGTCAGTGGTGCTACCACAGTCGAAAAATTTCTACAGAAACCCCTGTAGTAACCCACCTAACCCAGAAATCTCATAAGATCTTTTTTTGTAGCTGGAGGTGGATAATACTCAACTGCCTGTACTTTCGCATGCAGGAGACGCACTGTACCCTGCCCAACCTGCCGTCCCAGGTACGTCACTGTCGCTCGAGCAAACTCACACTTTGCCAAATTTATTGTGAGGTGTGCCTCAGCCAAACGTTTAAACAGTGCTTTCATGCGCTGCAAATGAGAAGACCAAGTGTCAAAGTGCTTCACATCATAACATTTCATACAATAAAGTGAAAATAAAATGCAGGAATTAAGACAATTAAAAACAGCAAATAAAATTATAAATTAAAAGAGGGGGTCAAGAGGGCAGGTGGTCGGACGGGCAGATGTTACTAGGGTAAGAATTTGGTTAGGAGAGAGGGCGGTGAAAGAGGAAAGTGAGGGCGAAAAAGGTGAGGTCGGTGGGACGCGAGAAGTAGGAAGTGGGTTTGAGAAGGAGGAGCGTATGTCAGCTAAAGTCTCCCGGAAGAAGGGTGGGGGGGGGGGGGGGGGGGGGGGTAGGGTTGGTTCGAGGAGATTGGAGATCAAGTTTTTTATATATATATATATATATATATATATATATATATATATATATATAATGCATCCCAGGTACAGACATTTGTATGTGTATGAGGTTTACTAATGATAATGATCAAGCTCACACATATTAACTTTACAGTACAGCAGGGGTCAATTCAGGTCAGTTTTAATAAATTAGTGTCCCCTCGACAGATAAAGAAATATAAACACGCTGTAACACCTGCACAGTACGGCCCCTTGACTCATGATTCATGACAGTGACTTACTGTAATACTCACATTTTTAATATAGTCACAAACCTACTAAATCAAACCTAAGTCACACAAACAGATGCTAAACTATTGGACCAACTGTTTTAATGAAAGAAAAGCGGAGACGTTGAGCGAACATCGCTCTCACTCACCGTTATTATTGTAAGTCACTGAGGACAGACGGAAACGAAACGTTGTCAAAGGCTTCTTTGTTGCTTTAAAGTCACGTTCACAATGTACACGCTGTGCTTTCAAAGGTAGTTCTTCTGTGTCGTATGTTTAAACACCTGTTTAACAATGTGGCGAATGCATCTATTAATGCTAATATTACCCTTTTGTGCAAAACTTAATAAACTACTCTATAACTTTTAAACATATCTTCTAATATTAATAATGTTATAGGGGAATAAACCGTAGCCAGCCCAGATACTACTGCTACACAAGCTCAAATGAGATGAGAGAGGGATGATACACAATACATTTCAGATACAGCATCAAACAACTTGTTTCATGAGAGAATACAGAGTTTAGTTGCCTGATATTAGATAAAGCTGCATCGATTCATTCATTTCAATATTTAACCCTTAGTCACTTTGCCTTGTGATGCTAATGCTAATTTATTTTATCCTTATCCTTTTTTACTTGTTTTATTTGTTTAAAAGTTTGAATATCGGTTCAGTATGTTGTATGGAGGGAGTTGAATCAGGATTTCATTTTCATATTAATTACATGAAGGCTGAATGCATATTAAAAAAAATCTTACGGCCTGTATTGTATACTAATAAAAGTGTGACCCTTAAAGATTTGTTGGGGGATGATGAAACCAGATTAGGGTCCACATTCAGGGTGCGTGAGGCGTCACCTCTTCAGCATTCCTGGCAGAGGGAATCAGACCAGCGCAGGAAGTGGAGCACGGGAGCTTCCTGGCCTGCCACCAGTGTGCGTCCGACTGGTCGACCACTTCCAGCAGCTCTCCTCGGCTGAACGCCATCCCTGCATCGGGACAGGGGATGGAGGAGTCCTGCAAGGGGAAATAGTCCACCAGTGCTCTCATATATACCTGACACACACACAGAGAGGGAGGTTAACCGAAATCTCCCAGGTTCAAACATCACTTTTCACCATCTTTTCAATCCAGGTGTACATGAGATGTTAGCGGTTCCATCAAAGAGACGCCCTGAAAACTTCTCCCAGGTATTTTCATTTAAATAAAGCCGTGAGGCCAAAAGAGGGGAAATTATTGAATGTCTCATAATGTAAGATGGAATCGGATATCATGTCACACTGCAAAGCTGATAATACTTATGTACTCTTACTCACGTAGGATTTTGAATGCAGAACTTGAAAGATGGTATTTTTACACTAATCTATTTGTACTTTTAGAAAAAGTATTTCCTCCACCATCTGAGCATGTTTGCTGGATGTTTCTCACCGATTTCTGTCTGCTGTTGCTTTGAGCTTTTTCAGGAATACTTTGAACAGGATCGTTCCCTGGGAATTTATCTGCAAATACAGCAAAAACTGATAAATAACTGATTGTTTTGATAATCAGACGGTGAGCACAAGTAGGAGCACTTTCCGTCCAGAAACCACTCAGGAGCCATTTGCAGCCATCGTGCACGGATAGTTTTTGCATCATTACTACAAATGAAAATGAAAAAATCTACCGATTGGGCTACCACTTTTGGGCTTTATAATGTTCAATATTGTGTAAGAATACGCGTTCAAGATTTGGAGCCTGGTCGGGGTTATCAAAAATTCAGCCGAATAACTTCTCTCGTTCTGGAAAATTTATTTGTCAGATCACAGGTCAAGTATCAGCGCTGCGTTTGCAAAGGCAGGAGCAGTTCAGGCAGCACACAGGCCGGAAGAACAACTAACTAACATCAGCAAGAACATCATGTTTTATAACCCGAAAAGACAGAGAAGGAAATATTTCTATTGGCCCTAAACTGGCGTAGAGGAGGACCTTCCACCTCCCGCATCTAAGATCCGGTCACATCCAATGTCCAGACTCCTGACTTAACGTAAACATCGTAAACAGAGTGTGTATGTTGAATAGTGTTGGTGTGTCTCTAACCCCCCTTGGCTGGTAAATCGTCTAGTTGACCCGCAGACCTTACATTCCTCAGCCAGGACAGAAACTGACTCCCCATCCTGTCGGACTCGTGTCTGCCTGCTTGGCAGATCCTGCTTACCCCCTTACTTAACTCTTAAATCAAGACAAGACAGCAAACCCCCAACTAAGCCCATGAAAATAACTTTTGATTATCAATTGTTATATTTATTTTTCCCTCAGATTTCCTACCAGTATCTGGATGATCTGTTCTGGCTCCAGACCCACCACAGGGTTTCCATTTACTTCCACTAACAGATCACCAGGATGGAGGAGTCCTGGGAAACGTGCAAATTAGGCCATGATTTTGCACATTCTGGTCTTATTCTATCTGCGTTATTGCGCGTTATATTTAATACATATTTAGCATGTTTAGATGTAGATCTCCCCCGTGTCCTCGTCCCTCCTTATCGTCGCCCCTGACATACAGACAATAGTTCCAAATTTAACAACCTCTAACGGCTACAGAAGCAGCAATGAACAAGTCTTAGTGCAGCTCTGTACAAACAGAGAGGAGTGTAATTTGTGAAGGATACAAAGGATGGATGGAGGATGGGATGAAGGCAACATAGTATAGTATTAGTAAGGTATCTGAACACTTGCTCAAACACTGGCAAAGTTAAACTAGGGTAGCTCTCGAGACTGTTCCGTGGCTGAGCCTCACCTGTCCATTACTACCAGTCCGACCTTCCCTGTGGGTCGCGCCAAAGGTCACCACCGTTCTTTTGGAGCCTCCGTTCGTTCGTTGGCGTCTCTTCGATGTTGCGAAGCCATCCGGTTTGGAACTGACCGCCGAAGACAAAGACGAAGAAGAGCAAGAAGAAGACGAGGACGGGAGGTGCGTTTGGTAAGGCGTGGGAAGTTTGCGGACGTCTTTCGGAGACATCGAGGAGACCCTTGGAGAAGGTGGGGGAGGAGTCCCCCGTTTGGGCGTTCGCGGAGGCCTCACCTCTGTGTGTTTGTTTGAGGGAGCTTGTCCACCACCTCGGCCAGCAGGTTCAGCGCCTGGGCGTTCTCTCCCACGCCGTCGGTGATCATCTCTGCCGCAGCCACCATCTCTTGGCCAAGATGGCGGACGTCTCGAGCTCCGTGCTTGGCGCAGGCGGCCACCGTCTGGACGGCGGACCTGAGTTCCTTCATGCTGCGCTGTGCGGTGAGCTCTGGATGCTCCTGCCTGTTCCGTGCCGGTTGGGATTGTTGGTGGGTCGTTGATGGATGACTCGGAGGAGATCCTTGGAGAATGTTATGAGATGGAGTTTGAAACCCCTGTCCCATGCCAGCGGTTGGTGGAGCGGAGCGACGGGAGGCAGGACTGGAGGGTGCTGTGTGCGCTATGAGTCTTTTTGTAAAAGACGGGGGAATTGGGAAAGCTCAGACTGTGAACCTGGACTGGAGGAGGAGGGTAGGCGTAGTCATCACTGCTCCCTCCAGTAGAGACACCTTCTCCCTGGTTGTGATTAGATTTCTCTAAAAATGGACCTCCATGTTGGCAGGTGGAAGATGACAAGAAAAAAAGCGGCAACAGAAATATACGTTATTGAAAGAGAATAGCAGCGCAGGAGCAGGTAAAAAAGGAGCCGAAAGAGGGTCAGAAGAAAAAGGTGGATGGTGATCAGATGACGATTGATGATCATAAGCATGTTTGTAAGTTGAAAGATGCTCAATGAATGATGAACTTGTCACCTTTCAACCTTTTCTGAATGAACCAAAGATGGTCTTTGCAAATGCAGAAACAGATGAAGGATAATGTGTGGTATTAACATTCAGCCTGTATTCATCAAGCATCATCAGATGTATTCAGTCGTTATTTGGTGATATTACTGTGATTCCTGATAAATACGCCGTCTGCTATATTCACAATATGGCGATTGGTCGTCTTAAAAGACAGATCCAAAAAAGAATGGATGCTTGATGATTGCATTGATTGACAGGTCTCCTCCTCTTACCAGTGCAGGAGGTTTGGCTAAAGACAGAAGGAGCTGATTGGTGGAGACCTTTCTTCCAAAGCTCTGTGGTTTGTGGACGCAAACAGCAGCTTCCCGTCGACTCGTAGCGGGGGAGAAAAGGACGGAACTTTCCACCCCTGGAGAAGGGCCTGGCTTCGCTTTCAGTCGCCCTAAACTCCTCTCCCGACCAAGCCCCCCTTCCGGGGACGAGGCGGTCCAATGTGAGGCGATGGAGGCTGCTCCAACCGCCGCGAATCCCTCGTACTACGTCTCCTACACTTCCTCTGTTCTTTGTGAACAGAAGACAATGAAAGACCCCTTCTCACAACTTGAAATCGTATTAATTATCTGTGAGGCAGTTTCAAATCCACACCTCTACTTAAATCCGTCCTTATGGTCTTAGTGTGGTTCCCACAAACCATGGCAGTAATATTCAACTTGGTACAACGAACCCTCTATATGTGTTCACATAATAATAGTACATTTGTACTTGAGAAAGAGTTTTGATGCAGGACTTTGTACTTGTTACATTTACTACTTTTAGTTAAGTAAAACATCTTGGAATGTCTGACCAGTGGCTGGTTGTTTTTCACCAGACAAAAGATCCTCATGGCCTCCTCACCCTCGGGCATCTTATCAGGCAGAGGCGCTAGAAACGGTCCATAGTCTGACTGGGCTACACTGTCGTGAGATGATAGGAGGGCCTGAGAGGAAGGTGTGTTTTAGAACCGAGCACCGAGTACAAGTTCTGCAGGAGCTCATGCGTGGGCGATACACACCTGGATGTGTGGTGAACCCCTTCAGGAAGGAACAAAGCGGATTTGTCTAATGGAGACTCTTTGTATTGTATTGTGTGCAACAAGCCCGTGGTGGTCTTTCCCTGGTCAGAAGCAGCCACCACTCTTTGCTGTGGGCCGGTGAGGAAGGCCAGCTGTGTGGCTAGGCTGGAATTGGACAGTCTGGAGTCAGTGACGAAGAGGAGGGCAAAGAACAAGGCCAACGGCGCCCTGAAGTTAACCCCTCTCCCCCTCTCAGAGACGAGCTGTGGCAGACGGGCCCGGATCAACCCAACCAGATGTGAAACCAAGGCAGGGCCCACCGCCATCAGACCCAACGGTAGCAGCGGTCAAGGTAAACAAACAAAATTGAAATGTTTATGTATTTCTTTTTGACTTTATAGTGAGAGCGTGGAGAGCAACTACGACGCGAATGGCAGCAGCGTCTCTGTGTTTTAAAGTCTCTCAATCAGCTCCATGACCTGTTTGACATCTGCTAACTGTGTCGAAACGATAGAAAGAAAACTAAAAGCAAGAATCTCTCAATCTCAGTTGAATAATGTATTTGTAGAAAATCAATAAAAACGGGAGAGGAATAAAAACTCATACAAACATAAAACCACGTTAGGTTGATAATCAATGAGTGCGAACGTCAGGGATAAAATGGGATGGGTGGCTTCATTGAAGGTAAGAAGCTAAAATAAAAATCTAAAACATTTGTGGAAAATTTGTGTAATTTTGTGTAATAAATTTGTATTTGTGTTTTGGTTTAGGCACTAACACAACTTTGTTAGCTGATACCAAAAGTTAATACTGAAAACACTGACCTCATCATCCTGTTGTTTCAGAAAACTTAGTTTCCCCAGAGGCCTTCATACTGGGACTACTGGGTCATAATTAGCTGTTTAGGGACTGGCTGCAGTCAGGCCACTCCCATGGGGGATGGCCCACTAATGACCCTCATTACAGTGTCCTTACATCAGCCGTGTGTTTGGGATATTGCATCATACTAATTGGACTAACACACACACACAGTACACAGATGCAACTATTACCAATACAAGAGTTTTGAATCACACCAATGTTTTTCTTCTTTCCTTCAGTAACGGCAATGTTTAGAGAGATAAAAAAGTAGGATTTAGACACAAAAATGTATTATTTTGCTTTTAAAAAAGGTTGGTTTGGCACCAATAGATTTTATTGTCCCGAAGGAAATTCGTCTTGGAAACATTCAGGCCCTCATAGTACGTACATTTGCGAACGTAGCGTTTTCAGCTCCATGGTCAATGCGCGCTGTGACACTTCAGTTTACGCTGCAGCATACAACTGATGCTATGACTGTTTGAAATGATACTGATGCTGATGGTTGTAATGTAGCGAGGAGTTTAACAACTGCTGGAATGGAATGTGAACGCTGGGTCGGAGATGCAAAACACAATGAGGCGCACTTTACGCATCCCCTCCCATCTCTTTATAGGAAACTCCCACTTTCCCCATTTTTGTAGATACCTCGCCGTGGCGCACACGTTGCAAAACATACAGGCCTGAAGTGGGCACAAAAGCATTGAGGCCCACAGTGTCTACTGTTACAAAAAACTTTCCTGCACATAAATAAGCATATACACCATCTGGACCTGTGGCCTCATTAACATTGATTTGCTTAAAAACCTGGTTGATGGATTCAAGATGAAAATACTCATACTATAAACTCTTGAGGGGAAACGGTGGTGTGAAAACATAAATTTGAAAAAAAAAAGTTCAAAGAGTGTTTGTTGTGGGTTATTCATTGTTGTTATAAGGTTATAACCACGACTCAATCGCTACACACCCTGGGATGACGTGTAAAAATAAATTCTGCCACCTTCCGAAGAGCAACGTGAGTTGTTACGGTTTAACACCATTTATACTGTAAGGAAAATCTTATACCAGTGTAGCGGTTTAAATGGTATACCTACTTTGTATTTACAGTATTTTACTATTTGTTGGGCTGAACTGAAAGATTACCAACACAAGGTGGTCGGGAACGTGTTCTGTCTCCTGAACAGGAAACTGAAATCATAAACATGGTCCTAGAAAACAACGCCATAACATTACAGCAAATACAAAGAAAAATAATAGAATGGGTAATATTGATATGTGATCCAAGATGGCGCCGTTGATGGCCGCCTCGGTGCTTCGGTGCGCTTCGTTTTTTTTTTTTTTTTGTTGTTAATTACGTTTGCTGCTGCGATTCCCGGAGCTCTTTCACCAGAGATGAGCTCTTGAACATCCGTGGAACAACTCCAGCGGAGTTACTTCCAACTTTCCTGCTTTCTTCCGTGGAATTACTGGACATTCTAGTCAAAGGTGCGCTCACCTTTCGTTACGCGGTGAGACGCCGTAGGAGAGGAAAACGGGCCGGCTCGCTGGTGAGACTCCGCAGGCGTGGTTCTCGCACTCCGCTGCCAGGCATCTTTCTCTCCAACGTGCGCTCACTGTGCAACAAACTGGACGAAATTCAGCTGCTGATGAGGAGAGACAGAGACTTCTCTACATCCTCCGTTTTGTGCTTCACGGAGACGTGGCTCTGCGGATCGATACCGGACTCCGCGCTCCAGCTGGCGGGCTTCCAGCTGGAGCGCTAGAGCTCCGAGCGGACCGCGACACGGAGCTCTCCGGCAAGACAAAGGGGGAGGAATCTGCTTCTACTTCAACAACAACAACTGGTGCAACGACGTAACGGTGATCCTACAACACTGTTCTCCTGATCTGGAAACTTTTTTCATCAACTGCAAACCCTTTTATTCCCCCCGTGAGTTCGCTTTATTCATCCTGGTCGGTGTTTACATGCCGCCGGCGGGCAACGTGCACGAGGCACAGCGGACACTCGCCGACCAGATACGGCGTGTGGAGCGGACCAACCCGGACTCTTTAGTTATTGTCCTCGGGGACTTTAACAAAGGAAATCTCAGCCATGAACTTCCTAAATACAGACAGTTTATTAAATGCCCCACCAGAGAGGAGAACACGCTGGATCACTGTTACACCACAGTAAGCAGGGCTTATCACGCCGTCCCTCGTGCTGTCTTGGGACACTCTGACCACGTCATGGTCCATCTGATTCCTGCATACAGGCAGAAACTAAAGCTCTGCAAACCTGTGGTGAGGGAATTCAAGAAGTGGACCAGTGAGGCGCTGGAGGATCTTCGGGCGTGCTTTGACTGCACAGACTGGGATGTTTTCAGGACTGCTACTGACAGTCTGGATGAGTTCACAGTGGCTGTAACTTCCTACATCGGCTTCTGTGAGGACAGCTGTGTACCATCATGCACCAGGGTGAGTTACAACAACGACAAATCCTGGTTCACAGCGGAACTCCGAACACTACGCCTGCAGAAGAATCAGGCATTCAGGAGTGGGGACAAAGACTTGTACACAGAGGCAAAATACAAGTTTAGCAAGGCGGTGAGAGATGCTAAACGACTGTACTCTGAGAAACTCCAACAACAGTTCTCAGCAAGTGACTCTGCTTCGGTCTGGAGAGGCCTCAAACACCTCACCAACTACAAGCCCAAAACCCCCCACTCCATGAATGACCTCCGCCTGGCAGACGAGCTCAATGAGTTCTACTGCAGATTTGAAAGACAATGTCCTGATCCCATCCCCCACAGCTCCACCAACCTGCTGCAGTCCCCCTCCCCTCCCTCCCCCAGCCCATCAGGTGCTCACGCCTCTTCATCTATATCACCTTCCCCTCCCCCACCAGCAACGACCCTCTCTATTCTGGAGAGAGACGTTAACCGGCTCTTTAGAAGACTAAATCCCCGTAAGGCAGCCGGTACGGACTCCGTTTCCCCTCACTCCCTGAGGCATTGTGCTGACCAGCTGTCTCCGGTGTTCACTGACATCTTCAACACCTCCCTGGAGACATGCCACGTACCAGCCTGCTTCAAGGCCTCCACCATCATCCCTGTCCCCAAGAAGCCCAGGATCACAGGACTCAATGACTACAGGCCCGTCGCCCTGACCTCTGTAGTCATGAAGTCTTTTGAACGGCTAGTCCTGACCCACCTGAAGTCCCTCACCGACCCCCTCCTGGACCCCCTGCAGTTCGCCTACAGAGCCAACAGGTCTGTGGACGATGCTGTCAACATGGCCTTCCACTACATCCTCCAGCATCTGGACTCCCCAGGAACCTACGCCAGGATCCTGTTTGTGGACTTCAGCTCTGCTTTCAACACTATCATCCCGTCTCTGCTGCAGGACAAACTCTCCCAGCTGCAGGTGCCCGACTCCACCTGCAAGTGGATCACAGACTTCCTGTCTGACAGGAAGTAGCACGTGAAGCTGGGGAAACATGTCTCAGCCTCTCAGACCATCACCCCCAAGGCTGCGTTCTTTCCCCTCTGCTCTTCTCCCTGTACACCAACAGCTGCACCTCCAGCCACCAGTCCGTCAAGCTCCTGAAGTTTGCGGATGACACCACCCTCATTGGACTAATCTCTGGTGGGGACGAGTCCGCCTACAGGTGGGAGTCTGACCATCTGGTGTCGTGGTGCAGCCAGAACAACTTGGAGCTCAACGCTCTAAAGACAGTGGAGATGGTTGTGGATTTCCGGCGGAACAGAGCCCCACCCTCTCCCATCACCCTGTGTGACTCCCCCGTCACTATTGTGGATTCCTTCCGTTTCCTGGGCTCCATTATCACCCAGGACCTCAAGTGGCAGCTGAACATCAGCTCCATCACCAAGAAGGCTCAGCAGAGGTTGTTCTTCCTGGGGCAGCTGAAGAAACTCAACCTGCCAAAGACGATGATGGTCCACTTCTACACGGCCATCATCGAGTCCATCCTCTGCTCCTCCATCACCGTCTGGTACGCTGCAGCCACAGCCAAGGACAAGGGCAGGCTTCAGCGGGTCATCCGCTCTGCAGAGAGGGTGATCGGCTGCAATCTGCCGTCCCTGCAGGACTTGTTCGCTTCCAGGTCTCTGAAGCGAGCTAAAAAGATCGCGGCCGACCCCTACCACCCCGGACAAAAACTGTTTGTGCCCCTTCCATCTGGCAGGAGGCTGAGGTCCATCAGGACTACGACCTCCCGCCACACGAACAGTTTCTTCCCGTCGGCAGTCGGGCTCATCAACAGAGCCCGGCCCCCCACTGCCTGACTATAACACTCCACCGGTCACTCCCCCTCATACTGCACATGCCACTTTAACTGCAATTCATCACTTTGTCACTTGTCACTTTGTCTCTTGTCTGTTACTTGTTTGTTAGTGCACTTTATGCTTAATATTTTTCTTTTTAACTTTTTAATATTTAAATTTTTTTAACTTTATTCCCTTGTTTTATACTAACCCATAGCCTTAGCCTTATTCTACTAACACATTGCATTAGCATTTCATCCCACTTTATTTTATTACTTGTGCACTGTTGTCTTGTCTGTCTACTGTCGCGCACTAACCGCCAAGACAAATTCCTTGTATGTTTGACATATTTTGGCTAATAAATGTTTCCTGATTCCTGATCCTGATAGGGTAAGCTTATCAACACTGGGCCGTGTCTTGCGCAGAAATCATCTCAGGATAAAGCAGGTCTACAGGGTGCCATTTTTTTTTTACTGTAACTGTGTACATTCAATTCTTCTGTTGTTTTGTATGTAATGTATGTGCAACTTTGTGTTGGTTAGGAATGGGATGTACACTTGTTACATTGTTTTTTGGGGGAAAAAAATAATATTTGTTACCGTATTTGTGTGTTCTGAGTATAAAAACAATATTCTGAAATATTTTACACTTATGTATGTACTGTTCGTAGGAAGTCTAACACTGATAAAAAAAAGGCCTAAGTTATTATGATGAATGTAGAAGAAGTGTTTTCCAATTCATCATAGTGTTTTACATTGACCACATCAGTGTCATTTTGCAGAAGAATTGAGGGGTTTTGCCCATTGTGTGTGTGTGTGTTTTTTGATTTGTGTGTAGAGTTCTGAGAATAGGAGGCATTCTTTCAGAAAATGTGTGTAAACAATCGAGAAAAACTGTAAACAAAGCAGTCAAGATGTGAATGATGGAATGATCTGCCACCGCACAAAACACGTGCAAAACACGTGCAAATAAAAAGTAAAATTAGTGTCTCTGAGTAACTCTGGCTCACTTACTGTTGATTGGTGTGCATTGTCCCTGCAAAACAATAAACAGTAACAGTAAATATAATAGTAATTCGATCCGGAGAGACTCGTTGAAATTTGAACAATGCTTTACTATAACAGGCATTATATGATATTGTATGATAAGTTGTTTGGGGCTTGGACTCCATCCTGCCGCAGGATAGACCAGGGGCCGGGATCTCGAACCGAGACGAGGTATATCCTCCCCTTGGGAGTCCAGACACTGGTGGTGGTGGTGGTAGAGCCCAAGTTGCATAACTCTCCTGATATGCCAGGTTCTGCTGTAGATTAGAGGTGTCAGGGGTGGTGGCGGGTCACCTTTGGAGCGTGCTGAAATGACAACTGACAGCAAAAGAGAGGAGAAGAGTTTTTAACGTTTGCCTGCACCAATGCGCTTGGTTTACGGTAACGACACCCATGTCTGATACTACCCGCCCCCGCCCCTAATCGGCTGGCCGTGCACCCCCAGGGAGAGAGGAGGCCACCAGGGAACGGCACAGCCTGTCCAGTCTTCCTGACTGAATTTTCGCCTAAGCTTCATTTCAATCGGGAGAGACTTGTTGAAATTTGAACAATGCTTTATTATAACAGGCATAATATGATATTGCAAGTTGTTTGGGGCTTGGACTCCATCCTGCCGCAGGATAGACCAGGGGCCGGGATCTCGAGACGAGGCATATCCTCCAAAACCAGGTTTATTTGATGGAATAAAATATATACTTACGGCCACTGAGTGTCTGGATCCAGAGCTGGTGTCTCAATGGGACATATAGTAAGTCACGTGGAGCCGAGAAACCAAGGCAAGGTTAACAGGACAATGAAAGAGGAAGGTCTAGTTGAACCACAGACAAGGACACAGGGGCCAGGGAAGCCGCAGGACATAGCGAGGGTCTAGCTGGACCACAGTAAGGCATGGTGGGCGTTCAAAAGATCCCGAAGTAAAAGAGAGGGTCTGCTAGACCAAAGGACAGGATAGGTTGGGGGTCGAGGTTGACCGCAGACAAGAACAGGTTGTGGTCCACAGACCAGATAGGGGTGGTCATGGCGGACCGCAGAACAGGACAGTCAGGGTCAAAGGGAGACCGCAGAATAGACATAGTTGCGGAGGGCCCATCACAGAACAACCTGACCGGGTTCACTCAGACCGGGAAACACAGGTCACATGGGTGTCCCTGACTGGTCAGGTTAGCCTTGCTGAACGGACCACCGTTGCTTGACGGGTCAGCTCAGACCCAGCCCTTGCTATTAACTAGAGTGACCGGTCGCGGGACCGCGAAATGGAAAAGTAGTCAGCTTGACTGCCCCCGTGAGACCGCGAAGCAGAAAGGTAGTCAGCTTGACTGGTCCTGTGAGACCGCGAGACCGCTTGACTGGTCCATCCGGACATCTTTTGGGAAATGGATGTGGTCCCGTTAGACCAGGAAACAGACACGTTAAGCTAGGTAACGTCAAACCTAGGAAACACAGACACGTTAAGCCGGGTCACGTTCACCTAGAAGATTAGATTTAAGGAAGACTGTAAGGAACAATGGTGGTCCCCTGCAAGGGGACACTGAAGTGCCCTTCCAACATTGCCAGAAGGGAAAACACCACCACCATCGTGCTTACCAGCTCTTTATGGCTTCACAGATCTTGGCCGAAATGCCGATATACAAGCTATGTGAATGATGACATCAATAAATGCATGACTTACAGACCTTTTAAGGCTTTCCTGAATCAAACTCATCATCCTTGAAGTTGGTGAATGTGGGGTTGCAGCAGCCCAACTTCCCATTGGTGGCAGCGATGAATAGGAGATACCTTGGTTTGTAGTTGCAGTATCTGCCAGTAGCTGATCGACTTAGTTGAACCACATACAAGGAGCAGGGCCCAGCTCCCTAGAATCAAGTTGTTTACAGAGTTCATCCTTTGGAGAGTTCAATGAGATCCATGGAGGATGAAGTAGTCTGATAAAAAACCTCCCACAGACTCTCACAGATCACTTTCCAGTCCGTGTGTTTGCAGGATCACACCAGAGCATATCAAGGTCAGGTACTGAAGACAGAGAGACAATCTAGTGGTGTTTATGTCAGATTAATATTATTTTTTATCATCTCACTATATACATTATCAATGGATTATAGATTAAATGTGACTGTTATATCTTTCGGGGGGCATGTGGAAGTACACAAGTTTAAATATCTTTATTTTGTGATCATGTTGACGGTGTATATTTTAATAATTAGCAGTAATGTTACTATTGTGTGCATCATAATGATTCACAAAAACCTGCATGAACCAATGTACATTTTTATTGGAGCTGTATTAATCAACTCTGTTCTTTTCAGCACTGCTATCTACCCAAAGCTTTTGATTGACTTCTTGTCAGAAAAACAGATCGTATCTTATCCAGCATGTCTTCTCCAGTGGTTTTCATATTACTGGTTAATTGCTTCAGATTTCTTGCTCTTGTCCATCATGGCCTACGACAGATATGTGTCTATTTGTAACCCTCTGAAATATCCAACCACCATGCAAAATACAATTGTTAATACTTTTCTTATTTCCGCTTGGATTGTGCCTGCTTGTTTGTTATTAGTAGTATTATTACTAAGTGCTAAAAAAGAAATCTGCAAGATTCATTTGAAAGGAATACTTTGCAACAGCACAGTTCTAACACTTCACTGTGTGAGATCAAGAATACTGAATATATATGGGTTGTTTCTTTTTGTTATTTTTGTAATACTTCCTGTACTCTTCATAATTTTTACATACTGCAGGATACTTGTAGTATCGTATCGATGTAGAGGAGTCAGGAGAAGAGCTGCGCAGACCTGTTTACCCCATCTGCTGGTTCTAATCAACTTTTCCTGTTTAACTGCATATGATGTACTTCTTTCTCGACTGGAACTTAATTCTTCAAAAGTTGTAAGTTTAATAATGGCTTTACAAGTTGTAATATATCACCCTCTTTTTAATCCAATCATTTATGGACTGAAAATGAGGAGAATTTTTGATCACCTTAAGAAGCTTTTCTGCAGAATGGTGAGGTGTCTTTAGCTGTTGAGTTGAACCGATAACCACAGTGTAAGCATCCTTTTTCAGTTTGATTTAGTTATAGGTTTTAATGTAACTGTTGTCTTATAGTAACTCTGGAATAATTGGGAGATCCAATCAGATAAGCATTTATCAATCATTGGAGGAAAACCCAGCAAAATACAGAAAAAACAAACAGATTAGAGAAATAAAAAGAGTATCAAAATATAGCAGGTGTTGCAGTGAGTTTTGATCAGACAGATGCTGTTATGTTATGGAGGAGGGTGTGATTTCGCAATGAAATGAAGACTTGTCAATGTTTTAAAACAAAAAAACATCAAAGCCAAAGAACGAGCATTTTTGCGTTTGTCCGTAAGTCATTTGCACCGAGAGACAAAGTGTTATTTCATTTTTGTGAAAATGAAAAACTTTATTTCCGTCAAATTATTGTTCTCTCTTTTTTTCTTCACTTAGCGTAATATAGGCTGTCTCTCTGTCAGCGCATTTCAGGATGAGGTATCTGTGAATGAATAGGACATTCCAGCAGAGGCTGAAAGTGTCACGCTTTGGGTTTATTTCCAGTTGTGTCCCTGGGTTAGCTTCACTTCGTGCCTTGTCCTGTGATTGTCTGCCGTGTCCCTGATTGTTTCTACCTGTGTCCAATCACCTGCACCTTCCCAGTGTATTTAAGTCATGTGTGTCTCTTGTCCCTCATGAATATTGGTCCCGTGTTTTTCTAAGTTCCTGGTCCCTGTCCTGTCTGCGTCTTGCCCCCAGGCATTTGGATTTTGACATTTGGATTAATAAAGTAACTTCACTTCCTGCCTTTTCCTGTCATCGTCTGTGATTGTCTGATTGTTTCCACCTGTGTCCAATCACCTGCACCTCCCCAGCGTATTTAAGCCGCGTGTGTGTGTGTCTCCTGTCACTTGTCGCGTCATTGTCTATTGTTCCCGCCCGCCCGCCCGCCACTTCTATGTGTTTTTGCCCGTTGGCCTTTGCGTTTTGCCTTTTTTGACTATTAAAGTCCTTTTTGTTTCCTGCCTTCCTACCCAACCCTGACAGTTTCTGGTTACTTGATCCACATGTTTTACTTCTGAACATTTAGCCTTAATGTACGATCAACATAATAACATATATCATTATTAAGGACTCTTGAAAGTGGACAGATATTTTCATTTTGTGATCACGTTTACAGCATATATTTGGTCACACCAACACAGGACCTGCTGCCAAAAAAACGGCGGTTGTGTCTCACGCGTCAGCGTCAACTCCAACATAGACATTAATCTAAATTGGGCTTTAAAGTTCATCTATATATTTTGAGACAATGGAAAAACTCAAGCTGACTTGATGACATCACCACGTCAACTGGTCTTGCTAAGGAATTTTGAAACCATTCATGACTGAAGTATTTGTACTATTAAGCTTTTGTTTTGTCCATCCATCCATCCATCTTCAACCGCTTATCCGGGGTCGGGTCGCGGGGGCAACAGCTCCAGCAGGGGACCCCAAACTTCCCTTTCCCGGGCCACATCTACCAGCTCTGACTGGGGGATCCCAAGGCGTTCCCAGGCCAGTGCAGAGATATAATCTCTCCACCTAGTCCTGGGTCTTCCCCGGGGCCTCTTCCCAGCTGGCCGTGCCTGAAACACCTCCCTAGGGAGGCGCCCAGGGGGCATCCTCACCAGATGCCCAAACCACCTCAACTGGCTCCTTTCGACGCAAAGGAGCAGCGGCTCTACTCCGAGCTCCTCGCGAATGGCTGAGCTTCTCACCCTATCCCTAAGGGAGACGCCAGCCACTCTCCTGAGGAAACCCATTTCGGCCGCTTGTACCTGTGACCTAGTTCTTTTGGTCATGACCCATCCTTCATGACCATAGGTGAGGGTAGGAACGAAGATTGACCGGTAGATCGAGAGCTTTGCCTTCCGGCTCAGCTCTCTTTTCGTCACAACGGTGCGGTAAAGCGAGTGCAATACCGCCCCCGCTGCTCCGATTCTCCGGCCAAACTCACACTCCATCTTCCCCTCACTCGTGAACAAGACCCCGAGGTACTTGAACTCCTTCACTTGGGGTAAGGACACATTCCCTACCTGGAGTAGGCAATCCATCGGTTTCCTGCTGAGAACCATGGCCTCAGATTTAGAGGTGCTAATCCTCATCCCGACCGCTTCACACTCGACTGCGAAACGCTCCAGTGAGAGTTGGAGGTCACAGACGGAAGATGCCATCAGGACCACATCATCTGCAAAAAGCAGCGATGAGATCCGCAGCCCCCCGAACTGTAGACCCTCCTCCCCCCGACTACGCCTCGATATCCTGTCCATGAAGACCACAAACAAGATTGGTGACAAGGCGCAGCCCTGGCGAAGGCCAACCCCCACCGGAAACGCCTTCGACTTACTGCCGAGCACCCGAACACAGCTCTCGCTTTGGGCGTACAAGGATTGGATGGCCCCAAGCAAGGACCCCCTCACCCCGTACTCCCGCAGCACCTCCCACAGTATCTCTCGGGGGACCCGGTCATACGCCTTCTCCAAGTCCACAAAACACATGTAGACTGGTTGAGCATACTCCCAAGCCCCCTCTATGATCCTGGAAAGAGTGAAGAGCTGGTCCGTTGTTCCACGACCAGGACGAAAACCGCATTGTTCCTCTTCAATCCTTGGTTCGACTATCGGCCGAACCCTCCTTTCCAGCACCTTAGAGTAGACTTTACCCGGGAGGCTGAGTAGTGTGATACCCCTGTAATTGGCACACACTCTCTGGTCCCCCTTTTTAAAGAGGGGTACCACCACCCCGATCTGCCACTCTTTTGGCACTGTCCCAGACTTCCACGCAATGTTGAAGAGGCGTGTCATCCAAGACAACCCCCCAACACCCATTGCTTTTAGCATCTCTGGACGGATCTCATCAATCCCCGGGGCTTTGCCACTGTGGAGTTGTTTGACTACCTCAGTGACTTCCACCAGGCTAATTGACGATGATCCCTCCTCCGCCTCCAGCTCCGCCTCCACCAAAGAGGGCGTAGTAGTTGGATTCAGGAGTTCCTCAAAGTGTTCCTTCCACCGCCCGATAACCTCCTCAGTCGCGGTCAACAGGGTCCCATCCTTACTGTACACAGCTTGGATGGTTCCCCGTTTCCCCCTCCTGAGGTGCCGGATGGTCTTCCAAAAACACTTTGGTGCCGACCGAAAGTCCTTCTCCATAGTTACCCCGAACTCCTCCCATACTCGCTGCTTTGCCTCCATCACGGCAGAGGCTGCTGCCCTTCGAGCCTGTCGGTACACTGCAACTGCCTCTGGAGTCCCACCGGATATCATAACCCGGAAGGCCTCCTTCTTCAGTCGGACGGCTTCCCTGACCACCGGTGTCCACCACGGAGTTCGAGGGTTACCGCCCCTTGATGCACCTAAGACCTTGAGGCCACAACTCACCGCCGCGGCTTCAGCAATGGAGGTTTTGAACATAGACCACTCTGGTTCAATGTCCCCTACCTCCACAGGAATGTGAGAGAAGCTCCGCCGGAGGTGTGAGTTGAAAATCTTTTGGACCGGGGCCTCCTCCAGACGTTCCCAGTTCACCCTCACTACACGCTTGGGTTTACCGGGTCTGTCCCGAGTCTTCCCCCATCCTCTGACCCAGCTCACAACCAGATGGTGATCAGTTGACAGCTCTGCCCCTCTCTTTACCCGAGTGTCCAGAACATGCGGCCTCAGATCAGACGATACGATTACAAAATCGATCATTGATCTTTGGCCTAGGGTGCTCTGGTACCACGTACACTTATGAACATCCTTATGTTCGAACATGGTGTTTGTTATGGACAATCCGTGACTAGCACAGAAGTCCAGTAACAAACACCCGCTCGGGTTCAGATCAGGGAGGCCATTCCTCCCAATCACGCCTCTCCAGTTATCTCCATCGTCGCCCACGTGCGCATTGAAGTCTCCCAGTAGGACTATGGAGTCCCCTACAGGAGCCCCATGCAGGACTCCATTCAGGGTCTCCAAAAAGGCCGAATACTCTGAGCTGCTGTTTGGTGCATATGCACAGACAACAGTCAGAGTTTTCCCCCCCACCACCCGAAGGCGTAGGGAGGCGACCCTTTTGTCCACTGGGGTAAACTCCAATGTAGCAGCACTCAGCCGGGGACTTATGAGTATCCCCACACCCGCCTGGCGCCTCACACCATGGGCCACTCCGGAGTAGAATAGAGTCCACCCCCTATCCAGGAGTTTGGTTCCAGAGCCGAGGCTGTGCGTAGAGGTAAGCCCCACCAGATCCAACTGATAACGCTCCACCTCCCGCACAAGCTCCGGCTCCTTCCCCCCCAGAGAGGTTACGTTCCACGTCCCCAGAGCCAGCATCTGCCGCCCAGGTCTGTTCCGTCTAGACCCCCCACTGTCACTTCCACCCTTGTAGCAGCGCACCCGACCCCATCGGTTTCCTCCACAGGTGGTGAGCCCATGGGGAGTAGAGTGTTGGGCTGCCGCGTCACTCCTTCGGGCTGTGCCCGGCCGGGCTCCGCGGTAAACCCGGCCACCAGACGCTCGCTGTCGGGCCCTCCATCTGGGCCTGGCTCCAAATGGGGGCCCCGGGCTTCCTCCGGGCCGGGTAACTCCTTCCCTCTTCCGTTTTTTCATGGGGGTTTTGAACCATTCTTAGTCTGGCCCCTCGCCTGAGACCACTTTGCCAAGGGTAACCCTACCAGGAGCACAAGGCTCCCGACAACACAGCCCTCAGGTTCATAGGGACACACAAACCTCTCCACCACGATAAGGTGACGGTTCCCAGGCTTTTGTTTTGTTTTCTTTTAAAATAAAAAAGTGGTACGTATAAGACGATGAAGAGGAGCAGCTATAGTTTGTGATGCTGCTGAACTTTACTGGATTACAGTATACAGGTGTATATCTAAATTATTACTTGATATTGGATGGAAGAAACGCATAAAACGTTACGGAGGTAAAGATTTATTTCAGTGCTGTTGTGTAATGCATCACACTGCATTACATTTATAAAGGTTCCATAAAGTACAGCGAAGATTTCATACTGTGACATTGTCAAACAATGACATAAGTAGAAACATGTTTAAGCATATCAGCAAGCAGCTGACCGAACATGAAAGATATAACAGAAGCATCCAATATCTATATTTGGAAAATATTTTATTTTTATTGCAATTCAGAACCCTGACGTCGTGCTGTCAGTTTAGAGTCTTGATGACGGTCCGGATCTCTTCCATATCCTTCAATTAAAACATTGTTAGTTTTAATGCAAAATGATGGACAAAAACAAGCCTCACTGTAGATGTAGAAAAGACGCTATGGGTTCAATTAAAACAAAGTAATGAATCTAAACTCTGTCCTCGAACAAACAACAATCTCTGACAACAGATCAAAAGTTATGAACACTCAAACCTAATTATATCTCAGCTCAGAGTAACCTGAGCCAGGCCAGGCTGGTTCCACAAAAGAGGAGCTTGAAAACTGAACCAGCAGCGGATTGACTTCATGTCGTTACTGATCAAGTTTGGGAGGGGGCCGGAGAAAACTAGGAGTCCGGCATTGTTTTAGCGTATATACACGCCGATTCCACATTAACTTTAGTGACCTCCGAGTGGCACAATCGGGAGTCATTACGGCCGAAGTGAATTACATTCTTACTGTATTCATTCTAATCCGTAGTCAGCAGTTTAAAGGGAGACTGTGGCCAACTCTGGCCCCGGGTACACATGTAACTATGACAGAGCTCTCAACTTTACTAAAAAACCTTTTGAGTGACATGTCGGGGGTGACCATACAGTAAACGGGGGAGGGAGGCGCGGGCGCTACACTCATGTCAACTGTTGGCTCGTCAGTAACTGTAGAATGAAGCCTGACTGGGGGAGGTCACACAGGTCGATTTCCTCTGAAGCTGTCAATCAAGGACATCCTAACTGTTTAAAGAGCAAGGGCGGTGGGGGAGGCAGCTTGTATCAATATGGTGTATTGATTGGGATCCATTGTGCAGCTTTCCAGATTAACCAAACAGTTAATGCACACGCACACACATCTTGAATCCTGTTAGTAGATGTTTCTTTTATTTGGCATAGAAGACATCTATGACTTTAGCCCTCTAGAATCAAGTTGTTTACAGAGTTCATCCTTTGGAGAGTTCAATGAGATCCATGGAGGATGAAGTAGTCTGATAAAAAACCTCCCACTGACTCTCACAGATCACTTTCCAGTCCGTGTATTTGCTGGATCACAGCAAAGCATTTCAAGGTGAGGTACTGAAGACTGAGAGACAATCTAGTGCTGTTTACGTCATATTAAGATTATTTGTTATCATCTCACTGCATACATTATTAATGGATAATAGATTAAATGTGACTTATATAACTTTTGGTGGGCATGTGGAAGTGCACAAATATAGATATCTTTATTTTGTGATCATGTTTACGATGTATATTTTAATAATTAGCTGTAATGTCATTATTGTGTGCATCATAATGATTCAGAAAAACCTGCATGAGCCAATGTACATTTTCATTGCAGCTTTGTTAATGAACTCTGTTCTTTTCAGCACTGTTATCTACCCAAAGCTTTTGATTGACTTCTTATCAGAAAAACAGATCATATCTTATCCAGCATGTCTCTTCCAGTGGTTTTCATATTACTGGTTAGCAATTTCAGATATCTTGCTCTTGTCCATCATGGCCTATGACAGATATGTGTCCATATGTAACCCTCTGAAATATACAACCATCATGCAAAAAACAACTGTCAACATCTTTCTTATTTCGGCTTGGATTCTGCCTGCTTGTTTGTTCTCAGTAGGACTATTACTAATTGCTAAAAAAGAAATATGTACATTTCATTTGAAAGGAATACTTTGCAACACCACAATTCTAACACTTCACTGTGTGATGTCAAGAATACTGAATATATATGGCGTGTTGAGTTTTGTTACTTTTTTATTTCTCCCTCTGCTCTTCATACTTTTCACATACGCCAGGATACTTGTAGTATCGTATCGATGTAGAGGAGTCAGAAAAAGAGCTGCACAGACCTGTTTACCCCATTTGCTGGTTCTTATCAACTTCTCCTGTTCAAATGCATATGATGTACTTCTTCCTCGACTGGAACTCGATTCTCCTAAAATTGTACGTTTTATTATGACGGTACAATTTGTAATATATAGCCCTCTTTTTAATCCGATCATTTATGGACTAAAAATGAGGAGAATTAATAATCACCTTAAGAAGCTTTTCTTTAGAATGTTGAGGGGTGTTCAGCTGTTAAGTTAAGGTAACCACAGTGTAAGCATCAAGTTTTCAGTTTGATTTTACTTAAAGGTTTTATTGTGACGTTTGTTACCTTTGTATTGCCGAAGTTTATAGTAACCCTGAAATAATCATGAGATCTGATGAGATAAGCCTTCATAAATCCTTAGAAAGGCAACCCAACAAAATATAGAAAAACAGACGAGAGATGAGAGAAATAAAAAATAAGTATCAAAATATAGTGAGTGAGTTGTGATCTGAGAGAGGTTGTTACATTATGGAGGAGTTTGGGCGGTTGTGATGAAGTTATTGCATGTCAATATTTTAAACAAAAAACAATTAAAGCAAGAGCATGGGCATTATTTTGATTTAAGTAAAGTCATTGTTCTTTATTACATCAATTGAAGTAATAGGATGTCTCTCTGTCAGTGCATTTTAAGTTGAGGTATCTGTGACAGAATAAGACATTCCAGTAGATTCTGAATGTTAATATTATTTGCTAGTTACTTGATTAACGTATTAATGTATGATGAACATACTTAACTTTAATTATTTTTGATGGACTTGTGAAAGTGCACAAATACAGACTTCATTTTGTGATCGTGTTTCCCGCATGATCAGAAGATCATCATAAATTTTACCATTGTGTACCATATCTGGATACAGCAAAACCTCCACGAGCCGATTTACATTTTAATTGTGGCCTTGCTACTGAACTCTTTTCTTCATTAGTGCTATTTACCTAAAGTTGTTAATTGACTGTTTATCTAATACTCGGATCATATCATGTGCCTGTTTCTTCTGCCGTTTTTAAGCTTGGTTTCTGCCTGCTTGTCAAACTGCAGTCCAAATTTTGAGTGCTGATAAGAACCTTAAAAGGATTTCGGATCGTCAGAATAAGGATCGTCAGAATAAACTCTGCACTCTCCACAGGGTCAAAGGCACAGACTATACATGCCTTTGTTGCTCTGCTAAACTTTGCGTTTATTTCTTTGCTCTTCATACCTTTTATATACACCACGATACTTATGATGTTATATAAAAGTTTTAGAGAAGTCAAGACAAACGCTGCACTCACCTGCTTACATAGTCTGTTGGTTTTAATCAGATTTTCCTGTTTTTGTGCATATGATATTATTATAGTTCGACTAATATCTGATTTTCCAAAAATAATAAATTTCTTAATAACTTTAGAAATAATTTGTTTTCATCCTCTCTTTAATCCCATGATGTATGGACTAAACAAGTTACGTATGTAACTACGGTTCTATGAATTCTGAAAGACCGCCAGAGGCAGTGCTTCACAATGGACTATCTCGCGGATACGCAGTTCGAGTCTTTATATCAACAACGTCACCTGTGACCTCAGATGACCCCACGCCATGTATAGGTAGGTGTAATCCTGAGATCAGTCCTACGGAATCTTCACAAGTTCACGGGGCCCTTAAGGCCGCAGCACACTTCATAGGCATACTTCTCAGGACTGTCCATGATGTGAAGACACTCCTGGTAGATTGTCGCTTCATTCTCAATAGCTGAGCTTGGTTGCTTTCCTTGTATTCCTAGGAAATGGCCTCTGAAACCCAGTAGGATGGGTGCTGCTTTGAGAGAGCACAGCCCTCCTTAGTCCCAGCATAACTGACAAGGAACTGTTCCAAACTGGAACTGGTGATAGCAAGGGGAGAAATACCCCTTTTGGCCAATAGGCATCTCGGCTCCACCTGTGTTGGGGGTTCAAAGGGCACGTCTAGGATCTCCAGTGCCAAGGGACTTGGCAGGGGCTTGGCAAGGACCGCTGTGATCTATCAATCATCCCTGTCAAGGTGAAAGCTGCAAAAAGAAATCACATTATCCAAACATACGCCTTCCTGGATCCCGGTAGTTCTGCCACATTCTGCTCAGAACACCTAATGCAGAATCTGCATATTACAGGCAAAATAACCAACATCTTGTTGCAGACTTTGGGACAGGAAGCTGTTGTGCCAGCATATACGTTGGCTGGGTTGGAGATATCTGGCATAGAGGGCAAACAATTTTATACATTACCCGATGTGTTCGCACAGAAGAAAATGCCAGTCACCGCTGATAACATCGTGATACTGGAAGAGCTCACTAATTGGCCGTATTTATCAAGAATACACATCTCAAAGATCGAGGCAAACGTGGACCTGTTGATTGGAACCGACGCTCCTAAAATATTGGAACCTTGGGAGGTCATTCATAGCCATGGGCGTGGCCCATATGCCATTAGAACAGTGTTGGGATGGGTCGTTAATGGTCTGCTAAATAAAACCAGGGATTCTTCAAGAACAGAGGTTTCCTCTGCTACAATGAACAGGATCTCCGTGTGCCAATTAGAAAAAATGCTGGCAAACCAGTACAATCGTGAGTTCAACGAAAAGACTGAGGAGAAGGAAATGTCCAGAGAAGACCTCAAGTTTCTGGAAACCATGGAGGGCTCAGCAGTACTTCAGGATGGGAAATATTGTCTAAAGTTGCCCTTCAGAATCAAGTCCGTCTGCCCAATAACAATGCTGTGGCTCAACAAAGAATTCAGAGTTTGAGAAAAAGGTTTTCACCAGGAGTATGTAGGGTACATGAACAAACATATCAGTAATGCCTACGCAGAGCAAGTACCTCAGCAACAATTGCATTGTGGGAAAGGGAAGGTGTGGTACATTCCCCATCATGGCGTTTACCATCCGAGGAAGGGATCGCTCCGGGTGGTGTTTGACTGTGGAGCCACATTTGAAGGTGCATCCTTGAATAATGAACTCTTGCAGGGTCCTAACCTCACAAGCTCCCTCCTTGGAGTCCTCACTCGCTTCCGACAGGAACCGGTCGCATTCATGGGTGACATCCAAGCCATGTTCCACCAGGTGAAGGTGGCTGAAGAGGACAAAGATTTTCTTCATTTTCTCTGGTGGCCAGATGGAGGTATCACTAAAACCCTGGCTGAGTACAGAATGACAGTAAATTGGTTTGGTGCGGTGTCATCGCCCAGTTGTGCAAGCTATGCATTAAGAAAAACTTCTGAAGATAATCGGTTTGAGTTTGCGACTGAAGTAACACAATCTATCAAGCAGGACTTCTATGTTGATGACTGTTTAAAGAGTGCAGCCACGGAAGGAGAAGCGATCCGGATAATAACAGATCTTGTCGCTCTGTGTCGGAAGGGGGGATTAACGTACAGGACTACGCAGAGTATGTGACCGGGTACATCTACACTTGTGTAGACAACATTGTGCCCACCATACAGGTCAGGAAGTTCCCCAACCAGAAGCCCTGGATTAACAGTCAGGTACGTCAGATGCTGCGTGCTCACTCTGCTGCACTCAGGCATTGAGACTGAGTACAAAGCTGCTAAGTACCGACTGAGAAAAGCCATCACAGCGGCAAAGAGGCAGTACAGAGAGAAGCTTGATGGCTTCTACTCCACTGCTGACTCCAGGCAGATGTGGCAAGGCCTACAGCACATCACCGACTATAGGACCACCACCAGCTCCATCAGCGCCACTGACAGCCTACTTGAGGACCTCAACGCCTTCTACACCCGCTTCGAGACCTCCAGCTCCAGCACAGAGAGGCACACACACACCGGGATCACCCAACCCCACTCCCCCAACAGTCTCATCAGGCCAGGTACGCAGAGCTCTCAGGAAGATCAACCCCCGAAAGGCAGCAGGGCCAGACAACATCCCCGGGCGTGCCCTGAGAGCATGTGCAAATGAGCTGACTAATGTTCTCACCTCCATCTTCAACCTCTCCCTCAGCATGAGCACCGTCCCCACCTGCTTCAAGACCACAACAATCATTCCCCTCCCCAAAAAGAGCCCACCCACCTGCCTGAATGACTACAGGCCAGTAGCACTCACTCCAATCATAATGATGTGCTTTGAGAGAGTGATACTGTCCCACATTCAGAGCCGCATACCGGACACCCTGGATCCCCAGCAGTACGCCTACAGGCGCAACAGGTCCACCTCAGACGCCACAGCTGCTGCCCTCCACTACTCCCTCTCTCACATAGAAAACAAGGACTCCTACATTAGGTTGCTCTTTGTCGACTACAGCTCCGCTTTCAACGCGGTCGTCCCCCACAAACTCATCCATAAACTCTCCACACTCGGTCTGCACCCCACCCTCTGTGACTGGCTGTTTAACTTTCTGACTGGCAGGCCTCAGTCTGTCAGGATTGGAAACAGGACTTCAGCCAGCATCTTCACCAACATCAGCACCCCACAGGGTTGTGTCCTCAGCCCCAGCTTTCCGGAAAGGCGAGCACAAGAATTTCAATACACAGGGCGTGTGTAAATGACAATAAAAATCTTTGAATCTTGAATCAACTTGGAAAAATGGAGCAGCAGGAGTTGGGTTATTTTGCAAGCCATTTCACAGGACCAAAAGGCCGAAGACCTAAAGGAATTGGATTTGGACCAAGATGAACTACCAGTGGAAAAAGCGCTGGGTCTGCAGTGGTGTGTGGAGACTGACTCTTTCCGCTTCAAGACGTGGTATGCGGTTACTAGCTCAGTGTACGATCCTCTGGGGTTCTTGGCACTCGTCACGTTGCTGGCTAAAATTAACTCTGTAGGAGAGGTTGTGGCTGGGATGATGGTTTACCACAAGACATCTTACATCAATGGAAAAGGTGATTGGAGGATTTGGATCTGCTGGCTACATTCAAGGTGGAAAGGTGTGTTAAACCAGTGGACTTTGGAGAGGTCAGACATGCCCAACTGCATCACTTTGCTGATGCCAGCGAAGGAGGGTACGGAACTGTAACATACATCTGGATGGTAAATCAGGTGACCTTGTTGCTCGGTAAAGCCAGAGTGACACCACTGAAGGCTGTGACTATTCCTACACTTGAGTTATCAGCGGCTGTACTTGCTGTCCGAGTGGATTCAATGTTGAGGAAAGAGTTGAACTTACAGTTAGAGGATTCAGTGTTTTGGACTGACAGCACTGCAGTACTGAAATACCTTAACAATGAGGACAGACGCTTTCATACATTTGTGGCCAACAGAATCTCGACCATCAGAGGAACATCTGAGCCTTCACAGTGGAGACATGTCAGTTCCAAAGACAATCCAGCTGACGACACATCAAGGGGAATGAGGGTCTCAGACCTTTTGAAGAATAGCAAGTGGCTTAAAGGGCCTACATTTCTCTGAAAGCATGAAGCGGACTGGCCTAAAACTGAGTTTGAAGTCTCAGTGGACTTGAATGATCAAGAGGTGAGAAAGGAGGCAACCGCAAATGTCATCAGTGTACTTAATGTGTCTAATCCTACTGACAAACTTATTGCCTACTTTTCTGACTGGAGGAGGCTCAAGACAGCAGTTGGCTGGTTCCTCGGGCTGAAGACCATGTGGTTGACATAGATCCACCAGGGAAAGCAATTGGAGGCGTCTGTGGCTAATTGTTTGAGGGACACCAGTCTGAATAGGTCAAAGCGGGCTGCTAAACAACAGAGGGTCACAGAATGATCTTAACACTAGAAGATCAAGTGGGAGCAGAAAGGGCCATCATTGGCTACTGTCAGGGACAGCGATTTAGTGAGGAGATTTCTGTGCTGTCGTCCAGGAACGCAACCGTGAGCCGACAGAGTTGTATCTATAAGCTGGATCCAATTTTGGAAGATGGGCTATTAAGAGTTGGTGGGAGGTTGGGTAGAGGAGCAATTGATGCCTGAAGATGCCAAACATCCACTCATTCTCTGCAAAGGGCAACATGTATCTACGCTCATTATCAAGCATATCGACTACAAGATAGGCCATGGTGGACGGGCTATACACTGCCCATGGTGAGGAAGAGGTTTTGGATCACTAAGGCCAATTCAGCTGTCCGAATGGTCATTGCAGAATGCAGCTTTTGTCGACGCTACAATGGAAGAGCAACAAAAGATGGCATACCTTCCAAGAGAGAGAATCCTTCCAGATCTACCACCATTCACCAACACAGGGGTGGATTATTTTGGACCAATTGAAGTAAAGAGGGGAAGGTCAACCTGTACGAGATACGGTGTTATATTTACCTGCATGGCGTGCAGAGCCGTCCATCTGGAGGTAGCAGTCTCACTGAAAACAGACGCGTGCATTAATGCTTTGCGGCGTTTCATCAGCAGGAGAGGACAAGTGGTGCAACTAAGGTCAGACAACGGTACCAACTTTATTGGGGCAGAAAGAGAACTAAGGGAGTCACTCACTGCTCTGAATCATAATCAGCTTCAGGGGTTTTGCCACAGGTTGGTTGAGTTTTAATACACCAGCAGGTTCACACCATGGTGGGGTGTGGGAACAGTTGATCCTCCTGGTTAGGAGGGTTCTCAGCTCTGTTCTACGTCAGCATAAGTTGGACGATGATGGCTTGCATACTGTGTTCTGTGAAGCAGAGGGTATTTTGAACGATCGTCCAATTACCAAGCTCTCGACTGACTTTGAACTGCTCACACCTAACCATCTACTTCTCTTGAAAGGTAAACCAGCTTTGCCTCTTGGAGTGTTTGAAACTCATGATCAGTATGGAAGGAGACGATGGGGGCAAGTGCAGTACCTCGCAGATCTTTTCTGGAAGAGATGGGTGAGGGAGTACTTACCCTTGCTCCAAGGCAAAAATGGAATCAGAAGAAACGTTTGGTTACTGGAGATATTGTGGTGATCATGGATCCATCAGCTCCCCGTGGTTCTTGGCCACTTGGCAAAGTTTTGGAAGTATTTTCTGACACAAAGGGACTTGTGCGTTCTTTGAGATTACAGACAAAATCTAACATCATTGTAAGACCAGTAACAAAATTGTCTTTGCTACATGGGGTGTAAATTGATTTGTCTGTACTGGGAAACCTTTTTGGTCCTTTTTTGTTTTGTTTGAATTGTTATGTCTGTCTGCATTAATAATTAGGGGCCGGTGTGTAGGAGCCAAATGAATATTTTATTCTGTACACTGGGTGGCGCTGTTCTTGGGTCCTGTGTGCACCTATATAATTGATTATGTAACAATTGGTATCAGGTGTTGGACCCGGAGAGCGAAAGGGTTTTGACCGCTGTAGCGACACGCGAGAGTGGGTTCTGTTGGGAACAAACATTATACGGGAGAAATAAAACACAAGATCAACAACACACAGAACGTGTCGGTGAATTATTTCTGCAAGCAGGAGAACGCAGGGGTGATTAAGGCTGAAAGAACTGCGCGTCATACAGACCTATCCGGGGGGAATCCAGCACTACAGTAGCCCAGGTAAAGGGACCGGGTTCCTTTAACAGTTCCCTCAGCCAGAACCTAACTACTGGCTCAGGGCTAGGGATTTTGATGGTACGGTAATGTTTCTCATAGCGAGCCGGCTCGGGGCTGGCATCGGAATTGAGGCTTACACCCTTGGGATAGGGTAAAAACCACCCAGGGTTCCGATATATGAAATGCCCAGTAGCCAATCTGCTGCTGGGAGGAATAACTAAAGGCTAGCCCGGAGACCTCATGTTTTGGCCAGACTGCTTCTGGAGACTTTTGGCAACTGTTAAGCCCCAGGTTCGGAGGGGACCATATGGTAGGGTTGCATGGGAAGCGAGCCGGCCTCTAGGCGGAACGCCGTGGCCTGCGGCAGTTACTGGGGTTAGCTGGGGGCAGAGAAGGGCCTTACCCCCAAGGTAAGCTCTATGTTCCTGTGAAGAAACATAACTGCTGTCTGCCCTGGCTATCTACAACAGTCTGCTGAAGCACCTGGTTTAGCAGCTGACACAAACAGCTCCTCCGCTTCCATGGGGACTTTGTGGAGGATTCTCCTATATTTGGTGACTGCACCAGCCAGACGTCCAGGTTCCCTCGATATGAGGCCAAACACCTGCAGTGAAACATCATTGAGGCCGGTGGCGGCAGCGCCAAAAGGTAGCCCGCTGCAGCAAAGCTGAGAGGGCAAGCATGAGGTAGAAAAGGGAGATGCCGATAAGGTTGAAGAGGAGCTTTACAGGTCCTATAGAGTTGTGTAAGGGTTAATAAGCCTTAGTGGACACCACGTCAATGTCGATTTCGTCCACGTGGCATCGTGGTTAGTTAGCCCACTACAAGTGAGGACCCAGGGTTAACAGTGAGCACTGCTAGATCTCTAGTGACACAATGTATGTGTTGATATAGTCAAATGTAGCATCTCACCCAGTTGGCCTAGGCAAGAACACCCTGCTGTTAGCTGTAAGGTCCCATCAGAAATGTATCCAGTGCTACTGCTGTGTTGTGTTCTGAATTCAAATGCAACACTCAGGAGACAGGAAAAGGTTAATGCCCTGCTAGGCGTTTTAATGGTCCGAAAGTACAGTTATTCTTACGGTACATTTATACATCTGAATCCGGAAGAGTGGTCAGCGTCCCGGCGTGTGTAAATTGGTAGCCAAAACAATAATCCAGACAAGTGGCAACGGTTGGCGATAGGCAACTGCAGATCTGTAATGAGGCAAAAAACAAGCAATCAGAATGACTGCAGAAAATAGGTTCTACAAGGTACGAACAGCAACAATGTAGGTCTTAGCTCTCTTGGTACTTGCCAGGTGATTCTATGGGAAGATCTGGCGAGGAGTGATGGAAAAGCAGGGTACTTGAAGGCTCTGGTGAAGATTGGAAACTGGATACAGGTGTGCAGTGTCCACACCCAGCCAGCTCGTTACCAGGATGGAAAACACATGAGGCCTTGAGTGTCTAAGTGACAGGGTGACGATTGCGCAATGGATAGCGTGCAGGGACTCAAAATGCGGAGGTGGCGGTTTTGAAACCGTAACAGCTTGTGTTGATCCAGTCAACTAGCACCACCCTCAGTCAGGAGGAGGATGACCTGCTAGCTGTGCTAACCATAAGGTAATAAAAACCCCACTGTAAACGTGCTGGTGTTGATCTAGTCAACTAAGCAACACGTCAGTTAGTCTGGG
The DNA here is from genome assembly GCF_964276395.1 of Gasterosteus aculeatus. NCBI lineage: Eukaryota > Metazoa > Chordata > Actinopteri > Perciformes > Gasterosteidae > Gasterosteus > Gasterosteus aculeatus. Next base: position 16,271,731 of record NC_135704.1, on the reverse strand, counting down.
CGAGAGCACCCTGCTAACTGTGGTAGTTGTCAAATGTACAAAACATGGATGAAATAGAACTCTCCACCCCTGAAGAAGTTATTTTAAGTAAAACTGACTGAAATCTGTTTTTAATTGATGTGACATCATTGATGTTATAATGATTTTACTGATCCCCAAATTTCCACCACAATAGTGTGCGTCTTTTCTTACGTGATATTAATAATTTAGAAGTGACTCAATTTAGCCCAAGTGAAACCTAGCAGAAGACTAGTGTGGTGATTGTGTTTCTGTTTGTTTGGGTTTTGGCTGTGTTCTCCTGTGTTTGTGTGCGGCAAGGGTTGTGGCTGGCTGTTGGCGGCAACTGGACGAGGCACACCTGCATCCAATCATCATCCTCCTCCATATAAACCTGGGCGTCTCATCAAGTCGACGCCAGATTATTCCGTCCACTACGAACTCTCGTTTGCATCATCGCCCGGCTCGTCGTCCTCCCCGTTGCCAGGATCCTCGCTAGCCAATAAACTTTGTTCACATATCTAACTACAAACCTCTCCATGTCTGCTTTGGGGCCCGAACCTTCACCTAAACTTAACAGAATAATCTGGCCATAACATGGACCCCGCAGAGAGACGTGGAGAAATTCAGACTGGCGCTTTAATCCCAAGGGAGTCGAGTGGGGCAGCATGAGGCAGCCTTAAACGAGGTGATGGAGACGCTCAACAGGCTTACCTCCACAGTTGCGCAAATCGGCAGCCGAAAGGACCAAGTTTCTACTCACCTCTCCACGCTGACTGCTTCGTCTCCCGCTCCAGCTCTGGTCCCGGCTCTTGCCCCACCACCTCCTGCGGCTCCGCCGAGCTCTTCCTCCACTCAACCCCGGGAACCCATCATCCCCACACCCGTTAGGTTTTCGGGTCAGTCAGGGTCCGGTAGAGAATTCCTTTTTCAATGTAATCTCGTTTTTGAACAACAGCCCTTCACTTACGCTACCGACAAATCGCGGGTAGCGTTTGTTATGAGTTTCCTATCTGAGAAAGACGCGGCTTGGGCTGTAACGCTCTCGTTTAGCCAGTCTCCGGTTTGTTTTTCCTTTTCCTCCTTCTCAGGAGTTTCTTAAAGTGTTTGACCACCCGCTGCGTAGCAAGGAGGCTAGCAGTCGGCTCCTGTCGCTACGACAGGGAGGAGACTCCGTAGCTAAGCATTCGGTGAATTTCCGGATTCTAGCGCTTGAGGCCGGGTGGGATGAAAGAGCGTTGCAGGGGGGTTTTCTCCGGGGATTGAGAGAGGAGTTGAGGGACGAATTGGCTGCTCGGGATGAGACATCCTCTCTAGATGAGTTAATTTCGTTAGCTATTCGTTTAGATTCTTGTCTTCATGAGCGTCGTAGGGAGAGACTAGGGAAAGTTAGTCTCCCCCCTCCCGTGACTCAGAGCGTGAGCCCTCCCCAGTGGGGGCTTGTGCCTCCTCCTTGTCCCGACAGGAGGTTTTCCCGGACCGCGTCTCCTCCCTCCATGCAGCTTGGAGAGACCAGACTCACACCACGGAAGTATCAACGTCGCCGGCGCCATGGTCTCTGCCTTTGCTGCGGGCAGGATGGACATCTGCAAATGCACTGCCCGCTGCTGCCAAAAGGGGGGGCTCACCAATTTCTGGAGGAGCGTTGGTGAGCCTGTCCTGTTTGTTCGTCTCCTTCCTGTTTGACAATTAAAGGGACTGTGTCTTGGGATCAGTCCTCCCGTTCCCTGTCCATTTTAGTGGACTCAGGGGCCGATGACAATTTTATTGACTCTAGTTTTGCTTCTCAGGCAGGTATCCCCTGCCAGCTGCTTTCTCACCCTAAGAGGGTTTTTGCTTTAGATGGCAGGCTGTTAGCTCAGGTCACCCACCGCACGGCGCCCGTGAACCTGATGCTATCCGGTAACCACCAGGAGATTATTTTTTTTTTTTAATTCCTTCTCCGGCTTCCCCTGTAGTGCTAGGGCTTGCTTGGTTGAAGTTGCATAACCCTCAGATTGACTGGTCCTCTGTCTCCATTTTCAACTGGAGTCTTTTCGGTCATTCTCATTGTTTACATTCTGCCATCCCGTCAACCATGTCTTCAACACCCAAATCAGTGGACGTCAGCTCTGTGCCCCCAGTTTATCACCACCTCCGGGAGGCGTTTAGTAAGGACCACGCTCACTCTCTCCCCCCCTCACAGACCTTATGACTGCTCCATTGATTTAGTTCTGGAAGCTCCTTATCCTTCCAGTAAGCTGTATAACCTATCTAAGCCGGAAAGCGTGGCCATGGAGACATATATTACTGACTCCTTGGCCACAGGACTAATTCGACCTTAGTCTTCTCCGCTAGGGGGGGGGTGGGGGTTGTTGAAAAGAAGGACAAGGCGTTCGGACCCCTTCATGAGGCCTCTATCTTTACGAAGTTGGACCTCCGAAACGCTTATCACCTAGTGAGGATCAAGAAAGGAGACTAGTGGAAGACTGGTTTTAACACGCGCTACAGTTTATTGTGGAGGTGGATGCTTCCGACTCCGGGGTGGGAGCTGTACTTTCACAGCGCTCCTCGGCTGATCAGAAGCAGCACCCTTGTGCCTTTTTCTCCCGCCCTCCTAACTCTGCAGGAGTGGAGGCACTGGCTGGAGGGATCCACTCACCCTTTCATTGTGTGGTCGGATCACAAGGACCTCTCCTACCTCAGATCGGCTCAGAGGCTCAACTCACGCCAGGCCCGATGGGCTTTGTTCCTGGGGCGGTTTCAATTCACCCTCACCTATCATCCAGGATCCAAGAACATCAAACCGGACGCACTGTCACGTCAGTTGGCTCCCCCGGTTGAGGACACCGCTGTAAGCACCATCCTGCCGTCGGCCTGTGTGGTTGGAGCAGCTGGGTGGGAGATCGAGGGTGTGGTCCAGGGGGCCCAGAGGGACCAGCCGGTTCCACAGGGTTGTCCTCCGGGCAGGTTGTTTGTTCCAGAGGTGGTGAGGTCTCCTGTCCTGCAATGGGGACACGCCTCCCGGATTGCCTGCCATCCTGGTTTGCGTAGAACACTGGCTCTCCTACAACAACGGTTCTGGTGGCCTTCCATGACAACGGATACCAGGGGATTCGTCGCTGCCTGTTCCGTCTGCGCCCGGAGTAAGGCCTCACACCAGGCCCCCGCCGGATTGCTGCACCCCCTTCCCATCCCTCACTGCCCGTGGTCGCATGTGGCGGTCGACTTAATCACTGGCTTACCCCCCTTGGAAGGCAACACAGTTATACTGACCGTGGTCGACCGGTTCTCCAAGGCAGCCCACTTCGTCCCCCTTTCCAAGCTACCTTCCGCACTGGAGACCGCCAACCTGCTGGTTACCCACGTCTTCCGCCTTCATGGCATCCCGATGGATATTGTCTCTGACAGAGGTCCGCAGTTTTCCGCCAGAACGTGGAGGGCGTTCTGCAAGGCGCTGGGGGCATCAGCCAGCCTTTCTTCGGGTTACCATCCTCAGTCCAATGGCCAGACGGAACGGGCAAACCAGGATCTGGGGGCGGCCCTGCGTTGTCACTGCTCGACATCCTGCTTCCTGGGCCACACACTTCCCCTGGACTGAATATGCTCACAACTCCCTGGTCTGCTCCGCCACAGGTATGTCCCCTTTCATGGCAGCTAATGGTTTCAAGCCTCCTCTGTTCCCTTCTCAGGAGACTGATCTGGCAGTGCCATCCATGGTGGAACATCTCCGGCGTGTTCGTCGGGTCTGGCGCGAGGCCCAGGCGGCCCGCAATCAGCGAGTGGCGGATCGGCACCGGCCCCGGACTACCAGCCGGGACAGATGGTCTGGCTATCATCCCGTGATCTGCCCCTCCAGACTGAGTCCCGTAAACTGACTCCGAGGTATATTGGGCCATTCGAGGTTGACCGGATCATTAACCCTTCGGCTATAAGCTCCCCCTGTCGCTACGGATTCACCCCACTTTTCATGTCTCTCTCCTCAAACCAGTGTCCACCAGTCCACTAAGTCCTCCTGCAGAGCTCCCCCCACCCACCCTTGACATTGATGACCACCCGGCGTACACAGTATATAAGGTTTTGGACGTACGCCGGCGTGGTCGAGGCTACCAGTACCTCGTGGACTGGAAGGGTTACGGTCCAGAGGAGAGACAGTGGATTTCTCGTTCCCTCATCCTTGACCAGTCTATTTTGGATGACTTTTATGAACAGTTCCCGGGCAAGCCGGGTCGGGGGGCTTTCCCTGAGGGGGGGAGGGGGGGGTACTGTGGTGATTGTGTTTTTGTTTGTTTGGGTTTTTCCTGTGTTCTCCTGTGTTTGTGTGCGGCAGGGGGTGTGGCTGGCTGTTGGCGGCAACTGGACGAGGCACACCTGCATCCAATCATCCTCCTCCATATAAACCTGGGTGTCTCACGTCGACGCCAGATTATTCCGTCCACTACGAACTCTTGTGTGCATCATCGCCGGCTCTTCGTCCTCCCCGTTGCCAGGATCCTCGCCAGCCAATAAACTTTGTTCACATATCTAACTACAAACCTCTCCTTGTCTGCTTTGGGGCCCGAACCTTCACCTAAACCTAACAACTAGAAGCTGGCATTGTAGCCATCTGTCATTCAAAGTGTCCGTGTCCTTAACTATGCTTTATTTTAAGCCTAATTATTATTTAGTTAATTAACCGTGCACAGTTGACATGTTCAGATTATTAGCACAGTTGACATGTTCAGATTATTAGCTGCATCAATCACTGTTTCCCCACCAACTCTTAAACATTTAAAAAAAAAAAAAAAAAAAAAAAAAATTGAACATTGGTCTCCAAAGGAGGCTCCGACAATATTCGCTTTTATGCTTTTTCTCCCCATATCTAATCTCAATTAATACTGACCCACAATGGATCCTCCTTCAGCGTGGGAACCAGCCGTGCTAGAGACTGCGGCCGACCAACATCCCTCAGACACTTTGATAAACTGCCTGGAGGTCTTTGGCCCGGGGTAATGGCGGCCTCAAGCTTCGGTGGGCAGTGGTAGCAGACCCACGCCAATGTCCGGGTTGGCCGACCCTTCAGATGTGCTCATGAACTACTTACAGGCACCTTGTAATTGTCTCTTTGCGTTCCATTTATGTTCACAACACTCATGATCTGGCTGGAAGATGTGCATGATCAAGCACCCACACTGACATGACTGAAACTACTGACTTACACACCTCATATTTGCTTTACTTTTGGTTTTGCCTCTTTACTTAAAAAATATACTTTTATATCGGCTTTGCACTGTGTCTCTCCCGTTTTTGTCATCTCCGTTGATCTGGGTCATGACAACTCCCGCATGGCCTTCTTCTCCGGGCCAGAGAGTAAAGTATAGGCGGCCCTTGGGAATGATGGAGCCCAGAAGCAGTTCTATGGCACAGTCATATGGCGGATGTGGAGGAAGAGACATGGCTTTGCTTTTGCTAAAAACCTCCCGAAGACGGTGATAACAGGAGGGCACGGTGGTCATGTCCAGCTACTCGGAGGTCTGTGGGGTTTTTATCTTTTCCCGGAGTAGAGACATCAAGGCAGTCAAACACAGTCCTCCCTCCACCCTATAATTTCTCCCGTTCTCCAGTTCACATAGGGGTTGTGGTGAAACAGCCATGGCTGTCCCTAAACCAGTGCCTGAGAAGGTGATTTGAACAAATAAAAATAAATGTCTTTATGACAGTTTGTGTCATTTGAGAGGTTCAGAGATGTGAGTGACTGAACAGTTCCATTCCGTTCAGAACCTTGGCTTTGATAGGCTTTACCAAGAGTTCAGATTTTATACCCAGTTTCTCTGCTAATCCCCAGTCTAACAATCTCTCATCAGCCCCTGAGTCTAAGAGCGCATCAAGCTCTGTGGCGGTGCAGTGCATTACCTTAATGCTGTAGGAGTTCGTGAAGTGGAGCCTGAAGCAGAGAATTGTCTTACCACTGTGGGTCTCTTGGCTGAGCAGGCCACGATGAGATGACCCGCATCCCCGCAACAAAAGCACCGCCCTTCTCGCGATTGTCGCCGTCGCTCTTCTGTAGTTAGCCGGCCCTTCCCAGCTGCATGGGCTCTCCCTCTTCTTCCGTTGCGGAAAGCCAACGTTGGTCAGGCAGAGAACGGTGGGGAGCCGGTCAGCCCGGTGCGCGGGGAGCTTGTTGTTGCAGATCTGTTGCTCCGCTGTCGTCAGAGTTGGCGGAGCCGGTTATCCGTCCGGATGGCGAGCGCGATGAGTCTAAATCTGGGGGTAGATCAAAGAGAACCAGAAGGTATTGAATAGGGGCAGCCAGCCCCTTCAGGAACACATCATACAAGGCTGTCGAGTTCCACCCGCTCTCTGCAGCAAAGCTGTGGAAATGGATGACATAGTCACAGACAGAGCCACTGCCTTGCCTCAACCTGCTCAGCACCTGAGCCTTTTCGTGATCGGTCGACACTGGGTCAAAAACCCTGTGTAAGGCTGCTTTAAAGACGGTGAAGGAAAAGCAGAGTGGAGAGTCATGAGCCCACTCTGCCGGGGCCCATGGTTTGGCTCTGGACGGAACCCTGCGGAACTCCCGTGTAAGAGGACAAGGTTCCGACACAGATCCTCTCCAGGTTACCCTATGTGCGGCCGTCGAGGTAGGACGAGAGAAGGGAGATCGGATTAACTGCACCCAAGGAGTCGTGACCCTGGAGAGAAACACTAATACCAACTGAATTATATATATAGTGTGTGTGAGTGTGAGTGTGTGTGTGTTTTACCATCCTCCATTGCTTGTCTCTTGTTGTTTTTACAGGAAAAAATAAGGTAAAAAAACCATTAATGTGAAAATCCTACTCTTGTCTAATGCAACAGGGTCATTCATTAAAACATTGAACAAGTGACATCAATGTTGTTATGTACGTTTTTTTAATTAATTGCAAAATAAATTCATGTACATATCAGTGGCAATGGTATAATTAAGAAAAAACTGCATGCACCACTACTGTCATCAGGATTGGCTCTCAGCATCATAAAACCGCCGTGTGATTTTCCTTCGAGAGTGAGGACGATTTGTTTTCTTAACAGATTTCTTCAACATTTCCCAGAAGAGCAGATCAGAGACAAAAACTTAACCTAACTTCTTAAGATCAACTTGTGTTATTTCGGTACTTCCTTATTGTTACGTCTCCTCTTTAGCTTCTTCATTGGAGCAGCTTCCGTTTCCAGTTACTCTGCAAATGCTTTAACCGGATCCCAAAGTCATCGAACGTCATCTGAGCGCACCTCACAGAAGCGCATAGTTATATAAGCGTGGACCGTTCCCTTTGGTTATACAACATTACCGACTCTGACTGAGTGCAATACATGAGTGTAATGTAACAATAAATTTGTCTGAAAGTTTTGTATCTGACTTTTTCCTAAAGTAAGAGGGATGAGATTAGTGAAAAGACTGTAGATATTTAACTATTTTTGTAAAAAGGAACAACTCACTTAGGAAGCACTATCCACAACCCCGTTGGAATCCAGCAGTAATTAATACATAGAAATAATACACGTAAACAACATAGTTGTTAAGATCAAGATGTATCGGCTTGTGGTTTTAAACCAGCCTTTTGCATAGATCTTTAATAATTAGTTGTCTCTTTTATTTAATATTCTGTTTCGCCAATTACAGAAAGTTGTGGTTTTCCTAAATGCTAAACTATTGATGCATATTTGTTGCTGCAAAAAGAATTTGTTGAGCACTGCAAAAGTTAAATCCAGCTATTTTGAAAAAGGTCTCCGAAGTTAGAAAGCAAACTCCACAGTTAATAAACTGAAACCTTGAAAGTTCTCTATTTTGTTTCAGTTTCAGTTGTTTCAGCTCTGACATTCATTTTGTCCCTAAATCAGAACAAAATAATACATGTTTGTGAAGTGAAAGTGAAAAAAAGCTTATGTTATAGGTGGCAGAGTGGATTAAATCCTAAATTGGTTGAAAATTATGTTATCGAAGGTACAAACAGTATTTTTCTTTTTCTCACTGCACCTATTGGGTCGATCGACATAATGTTGTATATAAATAGTAAGAGGAGAATTTCCAGTACTGTGATTTATGACTAGCCAAACTAATGACATTCTAATAGGCCTCAGCCGTAATTTACTCTTACAGTTATAAATGTGACCGGCATACAACTCAGATGGTAAACATCATACCAGACAAACATTTCCCTGTTAGCATGCCGATATTAGCATTTTAGCCTCACGGAGCTGCTGGCCCAACTTCAGTCATCAACAATCTAACCCACCCAGTCAAAGAAAGTCTCTGACACGAGAACAGCTCACCTCCTCTTCGTCCTCGCCTTCCTCTGGTCCGCTGACATTTCAGTGTGTGAATTCTGAGCTGAACTGAATCAGCAGCCAGTGGTGACTGACGTGAATTCTACTACCAAACCGCTACAGACATTAATCCTCTCTAATCCACCAATCTTTCTGTGTGTCTCTATCCCTCTTCCCTCTTTCTCTTTGCTTCCTTCTGTTATTTTGTTTAATTGTATCCTTTCCCTCACACCTCCACTCACTCACTCCATCTTTGTCTTCGATGGGCTCCTCACTCTTTCATTGCGTTGTTCCGTCTTTCTATCATTAACTCGCTCTTTCACTCGCTTTAAGTACTTCTACAACAGGTTAAGCTTCTTAAACTTCTTGCTGCTTTCAGCGCACACACACACAGACACAAACACACGGACACACACAAACACACACATGCAGAAGGTCAGACAAGCTCAGCAACAGCAGGCAACACAGTGTTAAGAGGGCAACAATAGCAGATATGGTTTATTAAACCCTGTTGCAACATCTCTTCCAGAGGTCATCCATTATCAACTGCGTATGTGTGTGTGTGTGTGTGTGTGTGTGTGTGTTGGGGGTTATCACAGAAGGTTGGTCACTGGGTCAGCTCCTCGGGGATTAACACTGATCCTTCACAAAGAGAGACAGAGTGAAAGACGCCACAGACTCGTAAAAAAAACAACCATGACCACCAGAAATGGATCCATGTTCCTGTGCAGGTCTTTCAACAAAATATCAAACAAGTGCAGGAACAATTCCTCCCGTTGAAATAACTGCTCAGATACAAAAGCAAGAGTTTTTGTAAAACTACATTAAATATTATAGTGGCTTAAGAAATAAAGAAATATGTTTAGAAAACACTGAAAGTGTAATTTTCTTTTCTCATTATTGCTAAATGACAACGTTGCACTGATAAAAAGAAATCATCTTAAACTACTTGACTAACACGTACACACACAAACACACACACACACAAAGTAATTCATTAATGGTCATATTTTCTTTTAAAGCTAAAGGGAGAGCAGGTGGAAACCGGAAAATTAAAATGAAGTTAGTTATACTCTACATATATATATATATATAGTATATATAGTGTCTTTTTCTTGTATAGGTTTACTCCGGCATCACTAGTTTTAGAGTTTCAGGTTTCTTATAATTTAAGATGCCTGATTATCTTTATATCATAAAGTTCTGAATCGTCTAATTGATTGCAAATCATCAGAGGCTCATCATCAGAACTAAAGAACAGATGGTAAACAAAAAGAGGAGCTCCAGGTAGAAGAAGCGTAATCAATGGCCTCATACAAACACTGACGACCCCTTCAGGAAGGAACAAAGCGGATTTGTCTAATGGAGACTCTTTGTATTGTATTGTGTGTAACAAGCCCCTGGTGGTCTTTCCCCGGTCAGAAGCAGCCACCACTCTTCGCTGTGGTCCGGTGAGGAAGGCCAGCTGTGTGGCTGGGCTGGAATTGGACAGTCTGGAGTCAGTGACGAAGAGGAGGACGAAGAACAAGGCCAACGGCGCCCTGAAGTTAACCCCTCTCCCCCTCTCAGAGACTAGCTGTGGCAGATGGGCCCGGATCAACCCAACCAGATGTGAAACCAAGCCACCGCCATCAGACCCAACGGTAGCAGCGGTCAAGGTAAACAAAGCAAAATTGAAATGTTTATGTATGTCTTTTTGACTTTATAGTGAGAGCGTGGAGAGCAAGTACGACGCGAATGGCAGCAGCGTCTCTGTGTTTTAAAGTCTCTCAATCAGCTCCATGACCTGTGTGACATCTGCTAACTGTGTCGAAATGATAGAAAGAAAACTAAAAGCAAGAATCTCTCAATCTCAGTTGAATAATGTATTTGTAGAAAATCAATAAAAATGGGAGAGGAATAAAAACTCATACAAACAGATAAAACCACGTTAGGTTGATAATCAATGAGTGCGAACGTCAGGGATAAAATGGGATGGGTGGCTTCATTGAAGGTAAGAAGCTAAAATAAAAAGCTAAAACAACTGTATTTGTGGAAAACGAAAAGGAAAAACTTCTTGTGTGTTTTGGTTTAGCCACTAACACAACTTTGTTAGCTGATACCAAAAGTTAATACTGAAAACACTGACCTCATCATCCTGTTGTTTCAGAAAACTTAGTTTCCCCAGAGGCCTTCATACTGGGACTACTGGGTCATAATTAGCTGTTTAGGGACTGGCTGCAGTCAGGCCACTCCCATGGGGGATGGTCCACTAATGACCCTCATTACAGTGTCCTTACATCAGCCGTGTGTTTGGGATATTGCATCATACTAATTGGACTAACACACACAGTACACAGATGCAACTATTACCAATACAAAAGTTTTGAATCACACCAATGTTTTTCTTCTTTCCTTCGGTAACGGCAATGTTTAGAGAGATTTAAAAAAAGTAGGATTTAGACAGAAAAATGTATTATTTTGCTTTTAAAAAAGGTTGGTTCGGCACCAATAGATTTTATTGTCCCGAAGGAAATTCGTCTTGGAAACATTCAGGCCCTCATAGTACGTACATTTGCGAACGTAGCGTTTTCAGCGCCATGGCCAATGCGCGCTGTGACACTTCAGTTTACGTCATAGCATACAACTGATGCTATGACTGTTTGAAATGATCCTGATGCTGATGGTTGTAATGTAGCGAGGAGTTTAACAACTGCTGGAATGGAATGTGAACGCTGGGTCGGAGATGCAATGTCATCTTTGATTTCCTCCAGTAACTTTAATATTGCAACGCTGCTTAATCTGTAACACGTAATGAAGTGTGATCCTTGAGGAAAAAATCCTTTCGGCTCGTCTTCTTGGCCGATGTCGCCGTCTGGTTCGGATTACTGCTGCCGTTTCACCAGGAAGCATATGTGAGGAAACCCGCATTCTGGTTTACACCTGCTTTTAGGAGGCGCAAAACGGAGGCACGCTTCCACGGGCGGTGTATGAACATACGGCGAAAAACACAATGAGGCGCACTTTACGCATCCCCTTCCATCTCTTTATAGGAAACTCCCACTTTCCCCTTGACCTTCCCCATAACGGATGTGCATAAAACGGAAAGCGTTTTCACCTCCGCGCGGCATTTTTGTAGATACCTCGCCGTGGCGCACACGTTGCAAAACATACAGGCCTGAAGTGCGCACAAAAGCGTTGAGGCTGACAGTGTCTACTGTTAGAAAAAACTTTCCTGCACAAAAATAAGCATATACACCATCTGGACCTGTGGCCTCATTAACATTGATTTGCTTAAAAACCTGGTTGATGGATTGAAGATGAAAATACTTTGCACCAAATTCATACTATAAACTCTTGAGGGGAAACGGTGGTGTGAAAACATAAATTTGAAAAAAAAAAGTTCAAAGAGTGTTTGTTGTGGGTTATTCATTGTTGTTATAAGGTTATAACCATGACTCAATCGCTACACACCCTGGGATGACGTGTAAAAATAAATTCTGCTACCTTCCGAAGAGCAACATGAGTTGTTACGGTTTAACACCGGAATGACGGTACATGAAGAATTTATACTGTAAGGAAATCTTATACCAGTGTAGCGGTTTAAATGGTATACCGCCCAGCCCTAATACTGTACATCAGACATTGTTTAACCATGCCGACAAAATTGTATTTTAATGCGATGATTGTCCCATATCTGACCTACGCCTTAACCAGCTGGGCACAAGCCAGCTATTCACCCTCTCTATAAACAAGCCCTAAAAACTAGGGCTGTCAAAATAAACATGTTAATCTATGCGATTAATGTGGCCGAGATTAATGTGAAAAAGTATTTTAACGTAAATACCGGTTTATTTTCGGTTTACTTCCGGAAGTAGACCGGAAGTTAACTGCGGAAACGAAACGGTCGCTAGCAGCAGTTACATCAGAGAAAGCAAGACAGTAGCTCAAGATGGAAAGAGCTTTGTGGCGCGACATACAGCGGAGAGCTGTGCAGAGGAATTACTCCATGTGTCAAACAGAAGGGGAGTGAGTGACAAACAGACCACTTAAAGTGAACTGACTGATGTGTGTCTGTTTTTTTTAAACATATGGCTCCGCCTTAACTTAGTGATTTTATTACAGTTTTTCTCAAATTCACAAATTCTGGTACTTGAGACACAATGACCACAACATTTAACTCATTCACCAACCCCCTGAACCAATTCTGCTAAACTACAAGCACAATTCCTGATTTACACTCAAATTGCAGTTCTAAAACACACTTTTTTCAAAACACTACACACAATTCTCTGCTTTTGGCTCAATTTCATGCAGAAAATATCTAGTTTTCACAAGGAACACACTGCCATTCAAATATGCACACGGACTCATCACAAGGGCGAACACCCGTCACACAGTTTTACCATTAGCAATCAGAGCTTTAGCATAAAAGGACAACAGGTGAGCTCTTCAATGGAGCAATGGATGCCAACATTGGAAACAGAGGCAGAGCCAGAGGAGTGAAAGTAAGAGGAGGAGGACGGGGAGGATGAGGGCGGCCAAGGACCGTAATCTCTGATGAGATCTTAGCCACTTTGGTTGATCATGTGGTCCACCATGGTCTAACAATGAGGGAGGCTGGGCAAAGAGTACAGCCAAATCTGAGCAGGTACATAGTAGCATCGGTCATCCAGACTTTCCGAAATGAGAGTATAAGAAATCTACTCTCACTATAAAATTGCAGTACTGCATATCAATAAAGTACTCAATGAGTACAGTAGTACAGTATTGCCTGTGGACCGTTCTGTAGGACTGTAAAAATACTGTAAAGTATGTTTCAAGTATTTAGGAAATGTATACCTACTTTGTACAGTATTTTACTATTTGTTGGGCAGAACTGAAAGATTACCAAGACAAGGTGATGGGAACGTGTTCTGCCTCCTGAACAGGAAACTGAAATCATAAACATGGTCCTAGAAAACAACGCCATAACATTACAGCAAATACAAAGAAAAATAATAGAATGGGTAATATTGATAGGGTAAGCTTATCAACACTGGGCCGTGTCTTGCGCAGAAATCATCTCAGGATGAAGCAGGTCTACAGGGTGCCTTTTTTTTTTACTGTAATTGTGTACAGTAAATTCTTCTGTTGTTTTGTATGTAGTGTATGTGCAACTTTGTGTTGGTTAGGAATGGGATGTAAAAATATATATATTTGTTACCGTGTATTTGTGTGTTCTGAGTATAAAAACAATATTCTCAAATATTTTACAACACACTTATGTCTGTACTGTCTGTAGGAAGTGTAACACTGAACAAAAAGTCATTATGATGAATGTAGAAGAAGTGTTTTCCATTCATCATAGTGTTTTACATTGACCACATCAGTGTTCAACTGGTTCTTATAAACGTCTATTCATGTGATGGTTTGTGTTTGTCATTTGAAAACAAAATACCATTTTGAGAAGAAATAACATTGTTTTGAATGTAAAGTTTCATTTTGCAGGAGAATTGAGGGGTTTTGCCCATTGTGTGTGTTTTTTTGATTTGTGTGTAGAGTTCTGAGAATATGAGGCATTCTTTCAGAAAATGTGTGTAAACAATCGAGAAAAACTAAACAAAGCAGTCAAGATGTGAATGATAGAATGATCTGCAACCGCATAAAACACGTGCAAATAAAAAGTAAAATTAGTGTCTCTCACTTACTGTTGATTGGTGTGCATGTCCCTGCAAAATAGTAAATATAATAGTAATTCAATCCGGAGAGACTTGTTGAAATTTGAACAATGCTTTATTGTAACAGGCATAATATGATATTGCAAGTTGTTTGGGGCTTGGACTCCATCCTGCCGCAGGATAGACCAGGGGCCGGGATCTCGAGCCGAGACGAGGCATATCCCCCCCCTTGGGAGTCCAGACACTGGTGGTGGTGGTGGTAGAGCCCAAGTTGCATAACTCTCCTGATATGCCAGGTTCTGCTGTAGATTGGCGGTGGCGGGTCACCTTTGGAGCGTGCTGAAATGACAACTGACAGCAAAAGAGAAAACGGTTTTTAACGTTTGCCTGCATCAATGCGCTTGGTTTACGGTAACGACACCCACGCCTGATACTACCCGACCCCGCCCCTAATCAGCTGGCCATGCACCCCCAGGGAGAGAGGAGGCCACCAGGGAACGGCACAGCCTGTCCAGTCTTCCTGACTGAATTTTCGCCTAAGCTTCATTTCAATCCGGAGAGACTTGTTTAAATTTGAACAATGCTTTATTATAACAGGCATAATATGATATTGCAAGTTGTTTGGGGCTTGGACTCCATCCTGCCGCAGGATAGACCAGGGGCCGGGATCTCGAGCCGAGACGAGGCATATCCTCCAAAACCAGGTTTATTTGATGGAATAAAATATATACTTACGGCCACTGAGTGTCTGGATCCAGAGCTGGTGTCTCAATGGGACATATAGTAAGTTACGTGGAGCCGAGAAACCAAGGCAAGGTTAACAGGACAATGAAAGAGGAAGGTCTAGTTGAACCACAGACAAGGACACGGGGGCCAGGGAAGCCGCAGGACATAGCGAGGGTCTAGCTGGACCACAGTAAGGCATGGTGGGCGTTCAAAAGATCCCGAAGTAAAAGAGAGGGTCTGCTAGACCAAAGGACAGGATAGGTTGGGGGTCGAGGTTGACCGCAGACAAGAACAGGTTGTGGTCCGCAGACCAGATAGGGGTGGTCATGGCGGACCGCAGAACAGGACAGTCAGGGTCAAAGGGAGACCGCAGAATAGACATAGTTGCGGAGGGCCCATCACAGAACAACCTGACCGGGTTCACTCAGACCGGGAAACAGATGGTCACATGGGTGTCCCTGACTGGTCAGGTTAGCCTTGCTGAACGGACCACCGTCGCTTGACAGGTCAGCTCAGACCAAGCACTTGCTATTAACTAGTATAGTTGTGAGTGACCAGTTGCGGGACCGCGAAATGGAAAGGTAGTCAGCTTGACTGGCCCCGTGAGACCGCGAAGCAGAAAGGTAGTCAGCTTGACTGGTCCATCCGGACATCTTTTGGGAAATGGATGTGGTCCCGTTAGACCAGGAAACAGACACGTTAAGCTAGGTAACGTCAAACCTAGGAAACACAGACACGTTAAGCCAGGTCACGTTCACCTAGAAGATTACATTTAAGGGAGACTATAAGGAACAATGGTGGTCCCCTGCAAGGGGACACTGAAGTGCCCTTCCAACATTGCCAGAAGTGAAAACACCACCACCACCAGTTATATGCGTCCTTACCAGCTCTTTATGGCTTCACAGATCTTGGCTTGAGAGTGCTTTGCTTTGCTTGCTTGGTTGTTATGGTCACGGCGAAAGTGGAACGGCACAGCAGACGATGACCACCACCACCCTATCAGCTGCCGGCTTGTCACAGGAATGCCTTGGTTAGCTGCTGCAGCTCTAGCAGTTATTCTAGGTTGAGAATAATGGGGAGGTGGATCCTGAGATGTTGTGGTATAGATTCAAAACCAGCACAGCGGTAATCAGTGCAAGCCACCCGCCAGCGAGGGCCTCCATATTGTGAGTGTGTAGGACCGCCTCTATTAGAGCTCGGAGTACGCGCCACGTCCGGAGCAGCTTGGCCGGCGGTAGGACGTCTGGAGACCAGAATTGCAGAGACAGTTAGCAACCTGCCACGGTGATGTGAAGCTAGAGTGAGTGTTCAGAGAACTCAGGAAGGTAACATCCAACTCGACAGCTGGTGCTCAACCTGCGAAGATAGGGCGGTTAACATGCAGAACAGCAGCAAAGCAGATAGCGGCTGCCGTAGTCAAGAGGATCACCACTCTGTTCATAATCCCAGTTTTAAGAAACATGCCGACTCTTGCTTCCCCATATCATGAGGCGTGACTGGAGTCCGCTAGAAGGTCGCGTTAGGCTAGTATTAGTGTTAGCTTGACTGGTCCGGTTAGCCCGCAACATCTCCATGAAGTCAGCTGGACTGGTCACATAAGACCACAAACTTAACTTGATCCCAGGTTGGCAGGTCAACTGACGGACCTCCTTCTTCAGAACTGCAAATGGGTCAGGTGAGACCAGATTATTTTAGGAGTCTATCACTGCCATGCAAGGACGTTTAGGGCCACGAGCGAAGATCCCCTTGAATAAACGGTGCGGACTACTTAGGGCTGGAAAAAAACATTGCATGAATGATACCTGATGCCACGGGCCACCGGGCAAACAAAATGCCGATATACAAGCTATGTGAATGATGACACCAATAAATGCATGACTTACAGACCTTTTAAGGCTTTCCTGAATCGAACTCATCATCCTTGAAGTTGGTGAATGTGGGGGTTGCAGCAGCCCAACTTCCCATTGGTGGCAGAGATGAATAGGAGATACCTTGGTTTGTAGTTGCAGTAGCTGCCCCTAAATAATTCCCTGAGTACTGTTGGGGCTACCTTCCTTAAGTGGTACAGCCAGTAAGGCAAAGCCTTTTACCCGTATCTGACACATATAAGTTACCACGCATACTAACGACCCCGCTGGATTGTCACACCAAATGGAATCAACTGAAAAAGGGGAGCCATGGTCTGGCCTGCCGTGGCTTGATGGCCCGGAGTATCTGGGGGAGAACACGTCCGGGTGCAGCGCTCTCCCTGTTAGACGTAGTGTGCTTGTTGCTTCCCCACAGCGTGAACGGTAACCTCTTAACCACACGCCAAGTGTTTGCTGCTAGGCTCTTAATAAAACATTCATTTGTGCTTTTGTTTATTGTGGTTCTGGTTCTGTACCCTCTGATGAATGCGGGTATTGTCCCTTTGGATAAAAGCTTCCGCTGAATGAACGTTATATGTAAACATAATGGGCTGCTTGCGCTTCTTTCGTCCTTCCCAGTGCTGGTGCGGATGGCAGGGAGGGATCGACTCGCTCTCTGCCAGCTGTGAGCCTCACCCACTCACACCTAGACAGAGGGAAGCGTGGTGCTTACACCACTTGCTGCCTCGTACGCGCGCACTACCTCGGCGGCTGCTCGCCTGCTGCTCGCCGGCTGCTCGGCGGCGGCTCGGTTTGATGAGCAAGTTCCTCCACAATCGACCGACGTCCAATCGGACCTTCGGAGTTGACGGCAACACTGTGGTGTAGGACTGAACGCTATGCTACGCTTCACCTTTGGAGCGTGCTGAAATGACAACTGATAGCAAAAGAGAGGAGAACAGTTTTTAACATTTGCCTGCACCAATGCGATTGGTTTACGGTAACGACACCCACGTCTGATACTACCCGACCCCGCCCATAATCAGCTGGCCGTGCACCCCCAGGGAGAGAGGAGGCCACCAGGGAACGGCACAACCTGTCCAGTCTTCCTGACTGAATTTTCACCTAAGCTTCATATAAATCCTGCTAACCCAACACCGGCTTTTTTCTCTAGACCTCCACCCAGTTCTAGATTGTTTTTCTATCCCCCACAGTTTATCTCATCCACCCTCCACATACTATATTGTATGTATATTGCGACATCTTTGGGCAGTCTCAGCAACACTGTCAAAATGTCTGCAGAATTTTCTAGTTTGTATTTAATATATAGAAAATACTTTTTTTCTGGATTTTCTTTTTTCTCGCAATTTGGTAGAGAAGAGCATTCAGGTTTGGGCCATGGGAAGGAAGAACAGTCACAGAATGTTCCATAAATATATGTAGTGACCTTTTGTCCTCTTCCATGATGGTGGCTGATTGAGAGTACCTTTTATACTGACTGGCTTTGAGCGGCAAAAAATGCAGGAAATGAGGAATGTCCAAAAAATGAAACTTCAAAAGTAATTGGCTTGTCGTCACTAAATCTCTAGGATATGTTCACATTGAGTTCCTGAACATTCCCAGAATATTTGAACTTTAGGGGACGCTGCAGTCATTCTCTGAAATTTTGCTTGTTTTTTGCAATTTCCATCGTATTTTGGATTTATCATTGGAGCTTTGTTAATCAACTCTGTTTTGGACACCGGACATACACGTCACACAGATTTCATATCCTGATCTTCTCTCAGCTGACATGTCATACACCCGACTTATTGTACAAACGATACATAGTCTTGTTTTGTCTAAACACCCCTTCTTGACATGACATGATTGAAGTTTTTCCAACAGTATGTTTCTACATATGAAAATCTCTGCAATACACAGCTATAATGACAAAAAACACCGTGAGTGTTTTACTGTATTTAGCTTGGTTTCCACCTGCTTGTCAGAATGCAGTCCAAATAATTGCTAATGGGTGCTGATAAAGAACTTTAATTTCACCTTAAAATTATTTCTTTGTAACAATGAACTTTACAGTCTCCACTGTGTGAGTTCAAAATTACAAACTTTATACAGCTTTGTTGCACGAGAACGTTGCGCTCATTCCTGTGTTCCTCCATACTTTTACATACTCCATGATGCTTGTGTCATATAAAAGTTGTAGAGAAGACTGTACGGACCTGCTTACCTGCTTACCTCACCTGTTGGTTTGGTTGGTTGTCAGCTTTCCTGACTTTGTGCACATGATATAATTACAGTTTGACTGGGATCTAATTTTCCCAAAATTATAAATCAGGCATGAAAATCCCTCACCTTTCCGCGAAATTTGCCGTTTTGAAACCAAAATAGGTGACCTACGTGAATCGTGTAGATTCGATGATTTTTTTTGAGTGATGGTCTTAATATTTTCTGGTATATCTAAGTTACCCAGGAGCTTTGCTGACATAGACTTAACTAACGTTAGCTACAGCTTGATGAAGTAATTTAACAGAGCAGGAGAGAATGCGACGTTGGCCAGCTAGCTAAAGCTCTGGTGGAAAATTATTAGCTAACGCTACCGCTACCCCCACCCGTCAACGAATGACTCGTTCATTTTACCGAACAAGGTTCAAAGAACCGAGTCGGTAAAATGGTCGGTAATATCTTACCACCCCCCCCCCCCCCCGTCAACGAATGATTCGAAGAAATCTCTGGGGAAAAAAACAGTTGAAAACCCCTGCTCTAGAGGGGTAATAGCCTTCACACATTTTTCACCCTTGACCCGTTTTCATGCCTGATGAATTCCATAATGACTTTACAAACAAATGATCCCCCTCTCTTTATCGGATATATGGACAAAAAATGAAAAAATGATCTAAAACACCTAAAGAAGTTGTTGGAATTCCGTTTTAACTTTGGTAGCAGCACATATTGAGAGCACAGTCGGTGGAGCCCTAACCTTTTCAAGTTGATGGAGGACAATAAAAGAGGCAAAGGAGCCGGACTGTACAAACCCTTCAGGCTCAACAGGTTAAAGTTACCTGCACAGCTACTCATGACAAGAAGGTTTTGTACAGCTGCTCCTACCGCTCGCAGATGAACTATTCAGAAAGAAACTCCCTGTCATTGAGGACTCCCACCGGAGATTATACGACCACCGCTGTGGAAAATGTTCCTATGTCAGAAACAAAATGCAACAAATATCCCCTCTAATCCAACCCGTTGTCCTTCACAACTTGTAAAACACCAACGGTTGGTCAGTGACCCTTAGAGGCCCCCTTTAGCGACTCTGTGCAGCGTACTTGGCTTTCAAATGACCTCCAATGGAAATCTTCCGAAGGCAGTGCTGGACAGTAATGCTGCATTCACACCAAAAGTGAAGCACATTTTTGCAATGCTTTACTTTGTGAGAGTTTACTCGTCCGACTAGTTAAATAAATTTGCCTTCGTTCACATCTCCTTCATTCCCGCCGGAAATGGGTTGTTGCTTATCTCCGCGGCTTGTCTCGTTAAAGGCGGTTATCATTTCCGCTGTCCACCATGGAAATAGCTATTTCTACTCTGTACTTATTGCGTAAATTGAACAATCGTCAGACACCAATTAACATGCAGGCCATGCCCGGTTATTCCCAGATAGTTTCTGATATCCCATTGAAGGCACAATATTCATCCTCATTCATTTGTTTGCCTGCTGACCGCTAATGTGGGAGGATCTGAAACGACAAAAGAATTAGCAAACATCCATGTGAGATGAAAACAAACTACATCGTCAAATGTGTGACACAAGCTTTATAAACTTTAAGCAGAGTTCATCCTTTGGAGAGTTCAATGAGATCCATGGAGGATGAAGTAGTCTGATAAAAAACCTCCCACCGACTCTCACAGATAACTATATACTATATATCATCCAGTCCTTGTGTTTGCAGGATCACACCAGAGCATATCAAGGTCAGGTACTGAAGACTGAGAGAGACAATCTAGCGGCGTTTATGTCAGATTAATATTATTTTTTATCATCTCAATATATACATTATCAATGGATTATAGATTAAATGTCACTATTATATATTTCGGGGGGCATGTGGAAGTACACAAGTATAAATATCTTTATTTTGTGATCATGTTGACGGTGTATATTTTAATAATTAGTAGTAATGTTACTATTGTGTGTATCATAATGATTCACAAAAACCTGCATGAGCCAATGTACATTTTTATTGGAGCTGTATTAATCAACTCTGTTCTTTTCAGCACTGCTATCTACCCAAAGCTTTTGATTGACTTCTTATCAGAAAAACAGATCATATCTTATCCAGCATGTCTCTGCCAGTGGTTTTCATATTACTGGTTAACTGCTTCAGATTTCTTGCTCTTGTCCATCATGGCCTACGACAGATATGTGTCTATATGTAACCCTCTGAAATATCCAACCACCATGCTAAATACAGTTGTTAATACTTTTCTTATTTCCGCTTGGATTGTGCCTGCTTGTTTGTTATTAGTAGTATTATTACTAAGTGCTAAAAAAGAAATCTGCAAGATTCATTTGAAAGGAATACTTTGCAACAGCACAGTTCTAACACTTCACTGTGTGAGATCAAGAATACTGAATATATATGGGTTGTTTCTTTTTGTTATTTTTGTAATACTTCCTGTACTCTTCATAATTTTTACATACTGCAGGATACTTGTAGTATCGTATCGATGTAGAGGAGTCAGGAGAAGAGCTGCACAGACCTGTTTACCCCATCTGCTGGTTCTAATCAACTTTACCTGTTTTTTTGCATATGATGTACTTCTTGCTCGACTGGAACTTAATTCTTCAAAAGTTGTAAGTTTAATAATGGCTTTACAAGTTGTAATATATCACCCTCTTTTTAATCCAATCATTTATGGACTGAAAATGAGGAGAATTTTTGATCACCTTAAGAAGCTTTTCTGCAGAATGGTGAGGTGTCTTTAGCTGTTGAATTGAACCGATAACCACAGTGTAAGCATCCTTTTTCAGTTTGATTTAGTTACAGGTTTTAATGTGAATGTTGTCTTATAGTAACTCTGGAATAATTGTGAGATCTAATCAGATAAGCATTTATCAATCATTGGAGGAAAACCCAGCAAAATACAGAAAAAACCAACAGGTTAGAGAAATAAAAAGAGTATCAAAATATAGCAGGTGTTGCAGTGAGTTTTGATTAGACAGATGCTGTTATGTTATGGAGGAGGGTGTGATGTCGCAATGAAATGAAGACTTGTCAATGTTTTAAACAACAAAAAAACATCAAAGCCAAAGAACAAGCATTTTTGTGATTGTCCGTAAGTCATTTGCACCGAGAGACAAAGTGTTATTTAATTTTTGTGAAAATGAAAAACTCAACCAACTTTATTTCCGTCAAATTATTGTTCTCTCTTTATTTCTTCACTTAGCGTAATATAGGCTGTCTATCTGTCAGCGCATTTCAGGGTGAGGTATTTGTGAATGAATAGGACATTCCAGCAGAGGCTGAAAGTGTCACGCTTTGGGTTTATTTCCAGTTTAATTTTGTAGTTTCCTGCCTCTTGTGTCCCTGGGTTAGCTTCACTTCGTGCCTTGTCTTGTGATTGTCTGCCGTGTCCCTGATTGTTTCCACCTGTGTCCAATCCATATTCCTGCCTGCCCGCCCCCCCGGTACTTCTATGTGTTTTTACCCATTGGCCTTTGCGTTTTGCCTTTTTGACTATTAAAGTCCTTTTTGTTTCCTGCCTTCCTACCCAACCCTGACAGTTTCTGGTTACTTGATCCACATGTTCTACTTCTGAACATTTAGCCTTAATGTACGATTTACATAATAACATATATCATTATTAAGGACTCTTGAAAGTGGACAGATATTTTCATTTTGTGATCACGTTTACAGCATATATTTGGTCAAACCAACACAGGACCTGCTGCCAAAAAAACGGTGGTTGTGTCTCACGCATCAGCGTCAACTCCAACATAGACATTAATCTGAATTGGGCTTTAAAGTTCATATATATATTTTGAGACAATGGAAAAACTCAAGCTGACTTGATGACATCACCATGTCAACTGGTCTTGCTAAGGATTTATAAAGGTTCCATAAAGTACAGAGAAGATTTGATTCTGTGACATTGTCAAACAATGACATAAGTAGAAACATGTTTAAGCATATCAGCAAGCAGCTGACTGAACATGAAAGATATAACAGAAGCATCCAATATCTATATTTGGAAAATATTAATTTATTTTTATCAGAATCCTGACGTTGTGCTGTCAGTTTAGAGTCTTGATGACGGTCCGGATCTCTTCCATATCCTTCAATTAAAACATTGTTAGTTTTAATGCAAAATGATGGACAAAAACAAGCCTCACTGTGGATATAGAAAATACGCTATGGGTTCAGATAAAAACAAAGTTATGAATCTAAACTCTGTCCTCGAACAAACAACAATGTCTGACAACAGATTAAAAGTTATGAACACTCAAACCTAATTATATCTCAGCCCAGATTAACCTTAGCTAGGCCTTAGCTGGTTCCACAAAAGAGGAGCTTGAAAACTGAACCAGCAGCGGATTGACGTCATGTCGTTACTGATCAAGTTTGGGAGGGGGCCGGAGAAAACTAGGAGTCCGGCATTGTTTTAGCGTATATACACACCGATTCCACATTAACTTTAGTGACCTCCGAGTGGCACAATCGGGAGTCATTATGGCCGACGTGAATTACAATCTTACTGTATTCATGCTAATCCATAGTCAGCAGTTTAAAAGGAGACTGTGGCCAACTCTGGCCCCGGGTACACATGTAACTATGACAGCGCTCTCAACTTTACAAAAAACCTTTTGAGTGACATGTCGGGGGTGACCATATGGCCGCCGGAGGGGGGTGACCATACGGTAAACAGGGGAGGGAGGCGCGGGCGCTACGCTCATGTCAACTGTTGGCTGTTCAGTAACTGTAGAATGAAGCCTGACTGGGGGAGGTCATACAGGTCGATTTCCTCTGAAGCTGTCAATCAAGGACATCCTAACTGTTTAAAGAGGAAGGGCGGTGGAGGAGGCAGCTTGTATCAATATGGTGTATTGATTGGGATCCTTTGTGCAGCTTTCCAGTTTAACCAAACAGTAAATGCACACGCACACACATCTTGAATCCTGTTAGTAGATGTTTCTTTTATTTGGCATAGAAAACATCTATGACTTTAGCCCTCTAGAATCAAGTTGTTTACAGAGTTCATCCTTTGGAGAGTTGAAGTAGTCTGATAAAAAACCTCCCACTGACTCTCACAGATCACTTTCCAGTTCGTGAGTTTGCTGGATCACAGCAAAGCATGTCAGGTACTGAAGACTGAGAGACAATCTAGTTCTGTTTATATGATATTTCTAATATTTATCATCTCACTGCATACATTATCAATGGATAATAGATTAAATGTTACTTATATAACTTTTGGTGGGCATGTGGAAGTGCACAAATATAGATATCTTTATTTTGTGGTCATGTTTACGGTGTATATGTTAATAATCAGCAGTAATGTCACTATTGTGTGCATCATAATAATTCACAAAAACCTGCATGAGCCAATGTACATTTTCATTGCAGCTTTGTTAATCAACTCTGTTCTTTTCAGCACTGTTATCTACCCAAAGCTTTTGATTGACTTCTTATCAGAAAAACAGTTCATATCTTATTCAGCATGTCTCTGCCAGTGGTTTTCATATAACTGGTTAGCCGCTTCAGATTTCTTTCTCTTGTCCATCATGGCCTATGACAGATATGTGTCTATATGCAACCCTCTGAAATATACAACCATCATGCGAAAAACCACTGTTAACCTTTTCCTGTTTTCCGCTTGGATTCTGCCTGCTTGTCTATTTTCAGTAATAATATTACTAAGTGCTATGACAGAAATCTGTCAGTTTCATTTGAAAGGAATACTTTGCAACAGCACAGTTCTAACACTTCACTGTGTGAGATCAAGAATAATGTATATATATGGGTTGTTTATTTTTGTTACTATTTTACTTCTCCCTTTGTTCTTTATACTTTTCACATATTGCAGGATACTTGTAGTATCTTATCGATTTAGAGGAGTCAGGAGAAGAACTGCAGAGACCTGTTTACCCCATCTGCTGGTTCTAATCAACTTTTCCTGTTTAGCTGCATTTGATGTACTTCTTCCTCGACTGGAACTCGATACCCCAAAAATTGTACGTTTTATTATAACTGTACAATTTGTAATATATAGCCCTCTTTTTAATCCAATCATTTATGGACTAAAAATTAGGAGAATTAATGATCACCTTAAGAAGCTCTTCTTTACAATGTCAAAGTGTTTTCAGATGTGAAAGTGAACCACAATGTAAAGATCCCTTTGATTTTTCTTTTAAGGTCATGTCTACAATACACTTGTGGATATGATCTTTGTCTACAAGTGTATTGCTTAAAATCATAATAACCCTGAAATAAGCATGAAATCCGATGAGATTAGCCTTTATAAATCCTTAGAGGGAAACCCAGCACAATACAGGTAAACACAAAGATAATAGAAATAAAAAGCATCATAACATAGTAAGTGTTAGCACACTGCACAAATAAAAAACGTTCAGGTTTGCCAGATATAAATGCACTTTCAGGATGATTATCCCTTTTAGAATAATAATACTTTAACTCCAAACCTCAAATTATATAGCACAATATGTCAACATTCTGTCATTAAAGCATCGTTTTGAGAAAGTGAAGGACATGCTTTTAGATTCTTTTAGTACAGGCAGTTCAGGCAGGATTTCCAAAATGACCATTTGTTCACATTTTGGGAACCTCTGTTCCATTTAAATTTGATAACTCACCAAACTATATTTTACTTGTACATCACTAATGGGGTTTATTTAAGCAATAAGGTACGAGAGGCTATACTTTATTGTCAAATAATGTAACAATTCGAGGGCTTAGATAGGCCCGACGTGAACCATGACTCACTCTCAACCAATCAGAACGCTGGATTTCATCTACCCATATTATAATAGTTCATAATAAACACCGTAATCTTTTTTTTTCCAACCTCTATACATACATTTTAAAAAATGGCTACTGCGGCACTGCGCTAGTTAGTGCCAATGCCTGGAGCTACTGCTCAGCTACCGATTGGTCGGTGTTGGGGACTGACACCTCGTTGAAATCGCTAGAGCCAATAGAATTGAGCCATTTCCATGACATTGATAGCAATGTTAGCCAACAAGGATCAGCAGAGCAGTTTTATGGGGAAGGTCAGGCTGATGCTACCACCAAAATACATGAGTTTCTAGAAGCCCAAGAAGGTCTAACAGGAAGTTGCCATTTCATCTTAGTCTTAATTGGGTGCTAGCAAGGATGCTTTTTAATAAACTGCTAAGGGAAACAACGTTTTATCTTTTATCTACAATTTATTCTGTTGTTGCGGCTAACGCCATAACTTCTGCCTCACAAGTTGATGCTTCTTTTTGATTTTCCATGAAAGCAATGGACTTTCATCTTGAATTTTTGTTTGAGCATCTCCTTCACAACCTTCGGTGCATTTTCATCACTGGCAGCAATGATCAAGTCATCAACCCCCGTAATCGTCTGGGTGAATCATGTAAATGTCGCAATCTATTGGTGCATGTAGGTAGGCAGTGGTCCTGCGCTGTTTTCTGCATGAGTGCCCTCCTGACCAAGTCAGCAGTAGGAGAAATTGTCTCGTTGTACATGTGCCTTGTATTTGTCGGATCCATCAACATTGTTCTTACTTGCATACATCAATCTACCCTCCACTGCTGTCTTACCCTCAGGCCAGTTGGTTAGGTTAAATAATAAATTATTTTCTCTTAGCGATCACGTCTCTTCATCCCTTGCATTGACCCATTCCTTCGAGTTTTATTTATGGCTTCACTGAATGTCGTGGGTACATTCACTGCATGAAAAGTGGGATTTTCGGCAGTATGCGGCACTGTAAATTGTCGTGGAATTTCAGGTTTGCGGCAATTTGCGGGCAACGCCGAAAACTGCCGTAAATTGTCAGAAATTGACGTGGGCCTCCCTTGGCAGTTGTCCCCCCATAACCCCCCTCCTCCTAATTCTAGGGGAGGCTTTGACATGTAAATGAAAATGCTGTGAGCTATACAAATGCAAATCAGGGTCTCAGAGGGAGTTTTAGCCCAGGTGACATTTTTTTTAAAGGTAAGAAAATCTCTGGTACCAGGAAACTTGTGCAAGAACATGTTTAAATGCCGTACCCTTTGACACAACATTAACAACTATAAACTGCTTTATAATGGCTGGTCGTAGTTCTGCTAGAGGGTCAAGGACGGGTTCCTCAAAACTGTTAGTGTTTCCACACCACTTAGCATGAACACATGCTGACCTTTATGCTCTGCATCTATTGATTGAGTAAGTTACATTCATATATGTTACCCGTTTACATGTCATGGCAAAACATTCAACCTCAGTGACACAAGGGTACATCTGATGATACATTGTCAATATTGCATGTCTGTCAGACTCAAGATTGTCTGGTGGAATGGAGAAAGAGGCACCACTGTACAGTTTTCTAGGGAAAGTCGTTCTGCTGACACCAAAACACTGCTTTACATAAAGCATATCAGCTGTTTCAAAGTCCCAACCATTTGTCTTCTTAAAATACTGGTCCTTCCGTATAACAATAACCTTGTATGTGATTGGAGGACCCTTAGACTCCTTGTCCAATCACGTGTGAGGTCATAGGCATGACTGATACAGCAGTACTTGCAAGACGAGCATACAAACAGACACGTGTGTGTTACTATATTCAGAAGAACTATCTCCAGTTCCTTTGTTTGGTTTTTGCTGCTTCGTGAATAATGGCGGGACGACGTCTCGCCTTCAACTCCTCTCCGCGGTCACCAACTTTCGGCCAGTCCGCAGACAGACGAGAAGAAGCTGCTGAATGCTCTCAGTGGATCGTCTCGTCACTCCAACTACAAACTGCCGATATCAACGAGCGGGTCGCTCCACTGGAGCGTTCGGGACTCTGCGGGTTTCTGTCCATGGAGGAGAGGAACTGACTCAAAGAAGAGGAGACGGGCGCACGATCCCAAGATAGCGGTAAGAATACGTTCGATGACTGCAAGCTAAGCTAAAAGTAGCGTAGCCTCAAGCTAAGCTAAGAGTAGCCTAGTAGCCTTACGAGTGAGCAGAAACAGCTTTATTAAAGTGTGTTTTCTTTGCCGTGTCGATTACAGGAAGCGGTGCGCCGTCTTCACAACTCCGAGACGAACTACAGGCGCCACGAACCGGAGCAAGGGTAAGATTTAAAGAATATGCTTTCATTCTGCGGTATAAGGAAATATATACGTATAGATACCGATCATAACTGTACATTTTGTTTTCACAGACTAATCTTGTCTCATAATGAGTCGGTGACCTCGTATTTGCTCCGGGAAAAGTCCAGATTTAGACGACGTAATTGTGTGTAAGTGACACTGTTTACTGTTTCTCCTTCCTTGTTAAATGTTGCTGTGACTTGAGTTTTTTGTATTCATACCACACTCATTTAATTGTTTTCCAGCCGCCTGTGAGACGTATTTTGAGACGGGACGCAGGAGCTTCAGGTTCAGCCGGAACACTCATTGCGAGCGGAAGCTGCGAATGATTCAGCGCGGAGTCGAGCGAGAAAAAAGACGGTCAGAGTTTATTTGCTGACTTGTTTCAGGTGCATTGATCGATGTGTTGTGTCCGTACGCATCGCACAGTACTGATTCATTGTTGTTTTTACAGCTGCTGGAATCGAGACAAAGTGTGCTGGCTGATGACGAGGTGGAACTCTGGAAATCCGCCACCGTAGAGCTCACGTCGGGCGGAGGGGACGGCGTTGTTGGCGGGGTCTCGGGGTGGATTGTACGGTCGCCACACGCACACGAGGCGCCTGCACAACAGACCTGCCTCGGAAAACACGGCGCCAGTGACGGTCAACAACCCCGAGGAGGCAAACGGACAGTTTACTGAGCTGTAGTTTTTAAACCGCCGTTACCCAAGTGTGGGCAGATCCTCACTTTGTATGTAGTTGTTGTTTGTGTGTTGTTAATAAAGCTCTTTCTTTGCATAAACATGTGGCAAATGTTCATTTTCTCTATAAATTCATTGATGTCCTGGTTGGTATCCTAATAACAGTGTAGTAGCCTGCATAGGATAACAATGAAATGAATATACAGCATAATATGAATATATAAATATATATAAATAAAATGAGGCGGGTGACCAATAGCGACAGATCTGCCAACCAATCACGAGTAATTGAAAGTTGTGGTTTCATCCAATCATGAACAAGGAAACTCGAGCCTGGTCCGCCCAGGTGTGGTTTTGCTGCCAATCACGAGTGATTTTATTTGTTAGTAAGTTGTGGTTTCATCCAATAAGGAGTAAGGATATTCAAGCCCGCTCGGCCACCCGCGGCTTCGCTGCATTCATATGCTAATTCGGGCCATTCGCACCTCCGCCAGCTCTCCACCTACGTCATGGTTCGTTTCCGACAATTTGTGGCACAGACAAACGCGACGTGCGCGGGTTGCAAATTGTCGGAAATTAGGGAGAGACGAAAATCTCACTTTTCATGCAGTGGGTTATTTGGTTGCAGAGTGTGTCGGGATAGAGGTGTGCAGGAATGAAGGCGGCATAGTGGTGTTACATTTTTATAACCCTTGCAAGCCTCTAAGTGCAGAGCAGCTAGATGTAATGGGTAGGTGTGGTGGGGGTGAAAAGATGATTTGGTGTGGGGACTTTAATGCACCTAATGAGATATGGGGAAGTGGACACACGGATGGTAATGGGGCAGTGGTGGAGGAATATATGGAGGGTTGACCGGCCTCACACTCCAGTGCAGTAGGTGGCGGTATATGCACCTTTTAAGTTGGTTGCGATCTGCCAGTAAACAAAATAAAAAGAAAAGAAGAAGGGTTATTTGGTGTGGTGATTTTAATGCGCATAGTACTCTCTGGGGAGGGGAAAAGACTGAGAGGAATGGATTGATAGTGGAGGAGGTGATGGACTCCTAGGGACTTGTATGTTTAAATGATCGGAGTTTCACAAGAATTAATTACAACTCAGGTAATGAGTCAATTTTAGACCTGACAATAGTATCACGGTCTTCGACAGGTATTTGTGTGTGGGAGGTATGGAAGCATTTAACTGTTGGAAGTGATCGTTACCCTATTTTCTGTAGAGTAGGAAGAGGCTGCAGGGTGGGGGCAGAAAATACAGCAGAAAGGTGGGTATTTGGAAAGGCTCAGTGGGATAAATTTAGAGAAATTAGTGAATCAAGGTTTAACGAAATGGGACGGAATAAGGCTTTTAAGGTTTTAAAAAACACGCATTTTTCATAAATTTATCAGAGTACAATAGAAGGCAAGCAGTAGTACAGAAAACTATTAAACAAACTAAAAGGAAGTATTGGAGATCGTTTTGTAACACAATAGGGAGAAACACTTCAAATTAGTCAAGTTTGGGGAATGACAAAGATAATGAGTGGAGTAAAATGGGAGTGGGGGTATCCAGTATTGGAAGATGGCTGAGTGGTGGCTAACGATGATGAAGCAAGGGCAGAAGTGATAGCTAAAGCACTGATTGAGGTCCATAGTTCTGCTAATATGTCAGAGGAGAGTTTAAATGGAAGACAAAAAACAAGTGAAACGAATAAAGAATTGTTGGAAATGTATGAAGTGAGGAAAGATGCAATTAATGCTTCCTTCACTTTGGAAGAAATAAAAAGGGCACTAAGAAAATCAGGGCTAACTGCTCCAGGTAAAGATAGGATTTGTTACGTCATGTTATACCATTTGTCAGATTTAGCATTAGAGGTGATATTGCATTTGTATAACAAAGTTTGGCAGGAAGGAAAATTACCAGGACTAGCAGTGATCGTACCAATCAGGAAAAGATCCCACTAATCCAGCAAACTATAGACCAATAGCATTGACTTCCCACATGTCATGGAGCGAATGATAACCGAAAGACTAACTTAATATTTGGAAACACGGAATCTTGGGTCAAAATATCAAAGTGGATTTAGAAAAGGAAGGGGAACAATGGATCCAATGGCGTGCCTAGAAGCAGAGGTGAGGAAAGCACAAGTGCATAAGGAAGTGGTAGTTGCACTATTTTTTGATGTGGAAAAAGTGTATGATTTACTGTGGAAAGAGGGACTACTAATCAAAATTAAGAAATTAGGAATATCTGGTAAAATGTTCAGATGGGTTAAACAATTTTTGTTGGGCGCCCTATAGAAGTAAGAGTGGGAAGGTGTGTGTTGGCCAGCCATTTGGTGGACAATGGAACACTGCAGGGAAGTGTGGTTAGTCAGTTATTGTTTTCAATAATGATTGATGATGTATATGAAAATGTTGGACATAATATAAGGAGATCTTTATTTGCAGATGATGGGGCACTGTGGAAAAGAGGTAAGAATGTGGAATATGTGGTAAAACCGATGCAGGAAACAATCAAAAGAGTTGAACAGTGGTCATTGGAATGGGGGGGTTTAAATGTAATGAGATGCTTGGTGGGAACAGAGTGGGGAGTTGACAGGGCTGCTTTAAAAGCTAGATATTTATGGGACTGATTAGATCAGTAATAGACTATGGGTGTGTGGCTTATAGGTCGGCATCTAAAACCATGTTGGGAAAATTAGATGTAAGCATTAAGACTATGTAGTGGGGCCTTTTAAAACAACATCAGTGCCGGCATTGCAGGTTGAAATGGGGGAAATGCTGTTGGAGTTGAGAAGGACACCGATAATGATGAGATATTGGGCCAGTCTACAAGGACATATCAACCATCCAACAATAAGTGCAATTGAGCCGTGCTGGGAACATGATAAAGCGCCATCAAAGAGCTTTGGTTGGGTTGCTAGGGAGAAGACTAGCGAAATAGGTATACTGGATACGAGTTACTCTCCAGCAGTGGGGCAGCCAGCTGTTCCTCCTTGGATACTGCCACAACCTGAGGTGGACCTGGGACTACTTGAACTGATGAGAGATGAGTGTGGGGGTAAATGTAAGACCTGCAAGTCATATATCAGGAGTAATTACCATAGTTTTATACAAATTTATACAGACTGAGCTAAGGACCCTGAAACTGGTAGAACAGCAGCAGCGGCAGCAGAAATACAGAATTCCAGAGTGTGGGAAAAGACTCAGTGATGACTTATCAGTGTTTACATGCGAGATGATTGCCATAGTTTTTGCACTACAGTGGGTAGAGGACGTCAGGCCAGAGAGAGTGGTTATAGCAGCAGACTCACTTGCAGTGCTAACGATCTGAAGTTTTGCCACTCCAGAAGCAGAGAAGATTTAATGTTTGAAATTCTACAATCTCTATTCAGAATCCAGCAAATGCGGATGGCAGTTAGGTTTGTGTGGGTCCCTGCCCATGTTGGAGTCGAGGGAAATGAGGAGGTGGATAAAGCAGCAAAAAGGGCGCAGAAGAGCGGGAGAAATATAGTCAATATAAAGATGAGTAAGTCAGAAGCTAAAGGGGTGATTAAGGGACAAATCAAAAAGATATGGCAGAATGAATGGAACAAAGGGAGCAAAGGAAGATATCTGTTTAAAAACAAACCATTGGTTGGGAGTGTAGGAGCTAGTGGACGAAATAGAAAAGAGGAGAGAGTAATGACAAGAATAAGAAATTGCCATACTGGTCGTAATATTTCCCTCTATGTGGTTGGGAAACATGGTAATGGAAGATGCGAATATTGTCAAGTAGAGGAAACTGTGGACCATGTTTTGATGGCATGTCAGAAGTACGAGGCAGAGAGAGAAGTCCTGAGAAGGGGGCTAAGAGAGCTGGGACAGGTAAATATAAGTGATGTACTGAAGAAGGGTGTTGGGAACGTCTTTTGGCATATTTAGTAGATTCAAGATTAATGAATAGAATTTGAGAGTCGCTTTTTTCTTTTTTTGCTTTGTTTTTGTTCGTAGTAGAGGTTTATTTTTTCTTAAGTCCACACTCCAGATCAGTGGGTGGCGGTAATGCACCCGAAAGCTGTTTGCCAACAGTCATAAAAAGCAAAAAAAAAAAAAAAAGCAAAAAAACACAACAGAAGAGTTGACAAATATGCAGGTGAGATGAAAACAAACTATGAAGTGGTCAAATGTGTGACACAAGCTTTAGAAACTTTAAGCAGAGTTCATCCTTTGGAGAGTTCGATGAGATCCATGGAGGATGAAGTAGTCTGATAAAAAACCTCCCACCGACTCTCACAGATCACTTTACAATCCGTGTGTTTGCTGGATCACACCAGAGCATATCAAGGTCAGGTACTGAAGACTGAGAGACAATCTAGTGCTGTTTATGTCAGATTAATATTATTTGTTATCATCTCACTGCATACATTATCAATGGATAATAGATCTAATGTGACTTATATAACTTTTGGTGGGCATGTGGAAGTGCAAAAATATAGATATCTGTATTTTGTGATCATGTTTACGGTGTTTATTTTAATAATCAAAAGTACCCCCCCCCCCCCCCATAAACACAAACTCCCCAGTTTGACAGTTTAAACTCAAACACATTGCTGCTGTATTAGGTGTGCAGTCTAGATAAGGCATCTGCAATAATGTTCTCTGAACCTTTCTTGTGCCGTATCTCCAGGTTGTATTCTTGTGCCATTAAGGCCCACCTCATGAGTCTCTGGTTATGGTTGTACATCCGGGCCAAGAACACGAGTGGGTTGTGGTCCGTGTAAACCACCACCGGCAGAGAGCTGGAACCCACATAGACTTCAAAATGCTGTAAGGCCAACAACAAAGCAAGGGTCTCTTTTTCGATGGTCGAATGTAAAAAGTCATCTGGAGTCACAAAGGCTGAGATCTCAGATGCACGCTCAGTAAGAGGGACTTGCCAGTATCCTTTTAAGAGATCTAGTTTGCTCACAAACACGGCTGTACCGAGGGCATCAACGCAATCTTCCATCCGCGGCAAGGGATACGAATCACGCACAGTGACTGCATTAACTTTTCTAAAGTCTGTGATAAAACTCGGTGAACCATCAGACTTCTTTTCCACAAGACATGGAGAACTCCATGGACTGGAACTAGGCTTGGCCAGGCCATGCTGAAGGAGGTACTCTACCTCACCTTTCATTACTTCACGCCTCATTACATTTGCACGGTACGGATGCTGCTTAATGGGACGCGGGTTTGTTAGTTCAACATCATGTTTTACTGCGTTAGTTCTGCCTGGCACGTCACTGAACAAGCTTGGAAACTGCGTAATTAACTCTATCACGTCCTGCCTTTGGGCATGGGACAGATGTGGTAAGCAGGTAGGTAATGCCTCAATCGCCTCAGAGTTAGTGAGACGGGAACCTGAATAGACGGGACAACGCGGCCGTACATCGTCGACGTCTGGTAAAGGCATAGGGTCAGACACAGTTAAAGCGACCACTCCAGGCTGAGGGTTCCCAATTACGGAGTGCGGTCTGCACCCCCTAGCAGTAACCTCGGAGTCTGGGCCCTTATTCCTGGCATGATAAAGTTTTAGCATGTTGATGTGGCACACACACGTGTTTTCCTACGCCGATCAGGGGTGCTTAGCACATAGTCAGTGTCACTGAGCCTTTCGTGAACCTCATATGGCCCTGAAAACTTGGCGGACAACGTGGTACCTGGTACTGGCAGTAGTGCCAAGACCTTGTCTCCAACACTGAAGGTAAGTTCCACAGCGGAACGGTCGTAATTCCGTTTTATAGCGGTTTGTGCGGCAGTCAACATGTGCTTAGCGAGGGCATTAGCTCTGTGCAGTCGCTCACGGAACTGACTAACATAATCTAGCACGTTTTGTGCAGGAACGGCTTGCAAAGACAGAAACTGGTTATGCAGTGTGTGCAGAGGACCACGGAGAGTATGTCCAAACACCAGCTGGGCAGGGCTGAATCCTAGTGATTCCTGTACAGCGTCGCGAGCAGCGAACAAAACGAACGGAGTGCTCTCGTCCCAGTCAGTGCCATTGTCATGGCAATGTTTCTTAAGCATAGACTTTAACGTCTGGTGCCACCGTTCTAGCGCACCCTGTGACTCAGGATGGTATGCAGACGAAACAACATGGCGTACATTGAGCGTCCCTAGTATCTGTTTAAACAGCCTGGACTGGAAATTAGAGCCTTGGTCCGACTGTACTACACGGGTTAAACCGAAAGTGGAAAAGAATTTAGTTAGCGCCCTAACTATGCTCTTTGCAGTGATGTTACGGAGTGGGACAGCCTCAGGGAAGCGAGTAGCGGCACACATCATCGTGAACAGGTATTGGTTGCCGTTCTTAGTGCGTGGCAAAGGACCTACGCAGTCGATAATCACTCTGCCAAAAGGTGCTTCAATCACAGGTATGGGATGTAGAGGAACAGGGGAAACTTTTTGGTTAGGCTTCCCGGTCTTCTGACATACATGACAACTACGGCAAAACGTAGCTGTATCGGTCTTCAACCCAGGTCAGAAGAAATGTCGCAACACTGACTGGTAAGTCTTAGTGACTCCTAAGTGGGCCGACCATTTACTTTCATGGGCGACCGATAAGACATGCTGTCTGTAAACTAAAGGCACTACAATCTGATGCACTCTTTGCCAATCTGCATCAGGAGGTACCCCTGAAGACCATCTCCGCATTAACACACCATCTTCTAGGTAAAACGCTACTTTTTCACCACTTGCTGTATTGCTGTCACTCACCACATTCCTGAAGCAGGCCCGTAAGGTTGGATCCTCTCTCTGAGCCACAGCCAAGCGTTCTCTTGTAGCTGGCAGTGGTGGGGAGGAAGGGGACGTTTCGGTTTCGCACTCCACCAACGCTGGCTCCTTCACTGGAGTTGGATCAGCGGTCTGAAAAGGCTCACAAAACACTGTATCAGCTAGCGAAATATCCGACTGGAACGCCAACTGGCGTGCCTGCGCACGAGTGACAACACAGGCCGGAAATACTTTGGGTAACTCTGTGCTGCAGCCAGGAACCCTTGGTACATCGCACACTTCCAAAGTTGGAGTA
The DNA here is from genome assembly GCF_964276395.1 of Gasterosteus aculeatus. NCBI lineage: Eukaryota > Metazoa > Chordata > Actinopteri > Perciformes > Gasterosteidae > Gasterosteus > Gasterosteus aculeatus. Next base: position 16,236,214 of record NC_135704.1, on the reverse strand, counting down.
ACTTTACCCCCGGCTATGTCATTTCCCAGGAGCAGCACAATACCCTGTATGGGAAGTTCATCACACACTGCTACTGGAAAAAAGCCACTGACGAGATCAGACCGGATGTGTACCTTATGCACAGGCCGAGGCACATATCCCATTTCAATGCCCCTTAAGACGGACGCGAATCCACAAGCGGATTCAGCTGAAAAGGGTAACGCAGAAGCCAACACCACTGATTGAGAACAGGCAGTGTCTCGTAGCACTTTACCAGACTGCTGATCTGCTGGCAATCCTGTCAGTGAAATAAGGGCTTCGAGTACAAATGGGTGAAAACAGGCATCAACCTCACTTTGGTTGTCACAGTTTAGTTTAGGGCTTTGCAAATCGTTAATTAACCCGACACCTTTGGGCTGATGCACACGCGATGACAGCTGGTCTTTGCGTTTCAAAGTCATACAATCAGCAATAACATGTCCACTCTTATGACAATAAAAACAACGGCGCTCTTCTTCCTTCACACTGGGGTGCCTAGGAGGAGTAGACTGGTTTAGATTTCCGCGGCGGGCACTGTCTACAACTTGAGAAAAGGCTGGTTTGTGAATTAACATGTACTCATCCGCTAACGTAGCTGCAGCAGATAACGTTAACACTTTTTGTTCATTTAAGTACATCACTATGCGTTCTGGTAGACAGCGTTTAAGCTCCTCTACTAAGCAGAGTTCCCTAAGTGCACTGAACCCAGCTACACTAGATGACGCAAGCCACCGGTCAAAGAGTATAGTTTTCTCTCGGGCAAACTCTGTAACTTTGCGCTGCTGGTTTCTTATGTGACCGGAACTTTTGTCGGTAAGCTTCGGGCACAAGCTCATGAATTCGCAAGATTGCAGATTTAACGGTCTCATAGTCTGTACTATCCTCTACAGAAAGGGAAGCGATAGCCTCCTGTGCTTTGCCTTGTAGCTTGCACTGCAACAATAAAGACCAGACCTCAGGCGGCCATTTTAATGCCAAGGCTATTCGCTCAAAAACTTGAAAGCACGAGTCCACTTCAGCTTCTCGGAAGAAAGGTAGTAAAGCAATATTCTTGCTAACATCAAACCCTGGACTTACCGAGTCCAATTTGGAGGAGTGGGGGAGAGAAACTGTACCAGCAGAACCCACGGCCCCACCAGCCATGGCTGCGTTGGCGCTCTCGAGCTCTAGCGTCCGCAGTCGCACCGCCTGGTCAGCCTCAATCTCCATTCGCCGTACTTCGAGTTGGAAGCGCATCTGGCGTTCCCTGTCTTGTGCGTCATACTGGAGGCGGGCAAGGCAAACCTTTAGCCGCGCTCCTCCTAGCGAGTGAGCACTGCTGTCAGAGGAAGGATCAAACCTGGGCAGGGTGAGAGGAGTCGCAGGCCTCTCACCTGCTCTGTCTGTATCAGATACATCTGTAGCAAGGTCAGGGGTAGGCGTGACCTCCCCTTTGGCAGCTGAACCAGCAACCGGGAACATGAGCTCTTTCTCTGGCAGCTCTGGCACTACAATTATCCCCCTCTCGACTAATGCTAACGATAGCATAGGTTTCAACACCCTTGTAAGGATAGTTTTGGGCACCGAGATGCCAAAGTGGGTTGCTAACTGAAGCAAATCATCTTTCCGACACACATCAAACTGCTCCACTGAGGGCTGGCTTAGGAAAGCTTCAAGGTTAAACCGGGCAGTGGCCATGAGTCCCTCACTCAGGCAAGCTGCACCTCGTTACAGTACTCCGCTACGGCTAGTCACACAAATCGACTACGCGACCAAGCTCTGCCAATTGGGATTCCTCTAGAAAGGGATCCCGGACGAGCCCCCATATATGTTACGACCCCCTGGATGGTCTAGGGGTGCGGGGACCATAAACATATAGGCAGAACCTGGTCGGGTGTAAAAGGGTAGTATTTATTGGCAACCAGAGGTAAACAGGCACGTAACAACAAACAAAAGGAGGGTGGATGAGGGTGCTGTGAAAAGACAAACTAAGTAAAATAAAAGAGATCCCCAAAAGGAGGACTATGCCTGAATATACGTTAAAACAAACAGTAGGCGCTTACCAGAAAAAAACACAAAGAGCACAGCACCCACTACACCTATGAAGCTAACAAACACAGAACTACGTGTGGTGAAATCAGTATAGACTCTGGCCCTAACTCACCCCCTTTTGTCAGCTCCGTGCTGGCAAAAACACACAGAACCAAAGCACAGTACTCTACCCAGGTGCACTCAATTACAACCACAGAAGGCACACAAGTCCACTGGCCAAGACAAGCTGCCTCGAGCCACTGGTGGGCTCTCCTTAAGAGCTGGAGGTAAGGCTGCGATGGTGACCTGCCATTGGGCGCGCTGGGACAGGGTGGACCAATGGGTGGAGCTGGAGTGAACCTGTGGGGCTCCACCGAAACCAGGAAGTAGGCGGGGCTTCAGTCCAGAGGGCCGCACAGCCTACTTGGTACAGACAAGACAGAAATACAGACCACGGTGACAGCCGTAACAGTCAGATCAAGAATTCTAAATATATATGGCTTGGTTCTTTTTTTTACTGGTGTATTTCTCCCTGTACTCTTCACATACAGCAGGATACTTGTAGAATCGTATCGATGTAGAGGAGTCAGGAGAAGAGCTGCACAGACCTGTTTACCCCATCTGCTGGTTCTGATCAACTTTTCCTGTTTAAGTGCATATGATGTACTTCTTGCTCGACTGGAACTTGATTCTTCAAACCTTGTAGGTTTAATAATGTCTTTACAAGTTGTTATATATCACCCTCTTTTTAATCCAATCATTTATGGACTAGAAATGAGGGGAATTTCTGATCACCTGAAGAAGCTCTTCTGCAGAATGGTGTAGTGTCTTCAGCTGTTAAATTGAACAGACAACCACAGTGTAAGCATCCCACTTTTAAAGTAACCCACAACCAAACATGAGACCCGATGAGATAAGCCTTTAATAATCTTTGGAGGGCAAACCAGCACAATACATAAAAACATATAGTTGACATAATTTTAAAGTATCAAAATATAGTATTTGGTGCAGTAAGATGTGATCTGACATAGGTTGTTATATTATGGAAGAGGCCAGGGCGTTGTGATGAAATTAATGCATGTCAAAATGTAAAACAAACCATTAAATCACGAGTATGTTTCTGAAGTTATTGTTCCTCTTTATTACTTCATCTGGAGTACGAATAAGGAAGTCCAGTACAGGCGGAATGTTTATATTATTTTCTGACTACTTGATCAAATTGTAGCACTTAAATTGTACTTGTAACGCCTCTTATCTATAGCAAATTGGAAATTGGCTTATTTGAGGAAATTGCACTTTCTTGTTTCTTGTTCTTCAAAGTTTGTATCCCTATGGTTGAATGCACTTATTGTAAGTCGCTTTGGATAAAAGCGTCAGCTAAATGGCATGTAATAATAATAATGATCTGTTTATGAACATTTTATTTTGACATTAATGGTAGATGAACATTATGTAACAACTGTTCTTACCGACTTTCACAAGCCCATCAATTCTTGATGGGCTTGTGAAAGTGCACAAATACAGATGTCTTTATTCTATGATCAAGATTACAGCATATATTATAATAATTATATGAACCATACCTTCTCTCCATACACAAAAAGCTCAATGATTCTATGCACATTTCAAATGCGCCTTGCTACTGAACTATTTTATCCAGCAATGTACCCAAAGTTGTTAATTAACTATTTACATGAAGCAGTTATTTTATTCAGCTTGTCTATTTCAAAAAGTTTTGTACAAAATCTCAATTGGTGCAGAATTTGTTGTTGCAGAATCTGTTGTTGGCAATGTTATGACAGATATATTGACAAAAACACTGAGTATTCCGTTTTTAACTTGTTTTCTGTCTGCTTGTCAGACTGTGGTCCAAACTATTGAGTGCTGATAAGAAACTAGAAGGATTTCTTTGTAAAAATGAACTTTACAGTCTGTTTAAGTTCAAAAGCACATACAAAATATGGTTATGTTGCTCCTATACCTTCCTGTGATCTTTATACTTTTTACATACTCCACGATACTTATGCAAAAATTGTAGAGAGGTCAAGGCAAAAGCTGCACGGACCGGGTTACCTTTGTTGTTTTTAATCAGCTTTCCTGTTTTTATAGGTTTAAATAAGACACAACAGCCTTCCCAAAATCACATTTTGCCAGATTCAAAGTCAGAGCTGCCTGAGCTAACCGGAAAAACACAGTTGTTAAAGTGGTTATGTGGTGAGTCCAGCAGGAGGAGTACACCACTATATCATTCAAGCACACATTACAGTTAGGAACGTCACCCAACAATAGATTCATGAGCCTTTGAAACGTGGCTGGAGCGTTTCGCATCCAAAAAGGCAGCAGTGTACTGGAGAAAATCATCAGGGGTGACAGATTTCAGAAGCTTTGGATGTGAGAGGGACCTGCCCGCATCCTTGCAACAAGTCTACTTGGTTATGTAGGTTTAGCTGCACCAATACTATCCACACAGTCCTCCATCCAAGGCAACGCAAATGAGTCAGCCACTGTGACTGCACTGACTTCTGCTTTGGCATTTTTAGCCTCATCTCCTGCCAATTATTTTTCATCATCTTTGGGAAGCTCATTAAGAATGATAACCGTTAGTTTTGCAACCAAAGAACGGCCCAAAAATGTTGGCCCCCACATTTTTTTTCATCTCCATCCAAAGCTAGCCGAGACCAATGGCTACTTGACTCGGCGTTCCGTCTACTCATGATGCAAGCATAGCATGCTAATTCTCACTGGATATGCGGTACGTTGCAACGTTTCTCTCGGTGAAACTTTGTTGGAGAATCCTGTCTGGGTAGTCCTGGTTAGTACTGGATGGTACTGGCCCCATAACCTGTTAACAGATGTAAGCTGTTCAGCGTTTCTACCGTGATTACCCAGTTCTAGCCCAAATATATTTGTGGAGGAATAAAACACGCTGGGACATCAGTTCTGCTCACTGGAACTCAATAATCCAAAAGGTAAAACTTGAACACATTTCCTCATGTATGTTAACAGATGGTGACTCATATTAGCCCAAGTGACACCTAGCAGACATCTAGCAGCTGAGATTTTAGTGATCTGTCAATCAAAGGGCCCCCGTACTTGACTATGCATCATTTTAAGACTAATTTGAAGGGGTGAGTTATTCAAAATTCAACCTGCAGTTGACCTGTTAGGATTATTAGCTTGAACAACCATGATTGTTTTTTTCCACAAAGTCTCAAACTTTTAAACATGTTTAAATTTGGGCATTTTAACATTGAGGTCTAGTGGGATTAACCCGTTTATGTTACAATGTTTATTTAATTTCTTTCCACTGGAAAAAACGTTGATTAAGTTAATTTTCAGATGAGCAATACTGACAAAATTGTATAGTACTAAAATGATACGACATTGATATTGTAAGTATATTGATTTTACCATATGATCAACATGAAGACCTATAAATACAATTCTATGGTCGCTTTTGTCTTTTCATGTCTACTGTTGGCTTGTCAGTGACTGCAGAATGAAGGCTGACTGAAAGTTGTTGAACTGTTCAAAGAGCGGAGGGCAGCTTGGATACCACAAAGTTTATTGATTGGAATCCTTTAGCCGCTTTCCAGTTCAACCAAACAGTAAACAACTTGAATGTGGTTGTGATTAGACATTTCTTTACTTTGTTATAGAAAAGGTCTATGACTTAAGCCCTCTAGAATCAAGTTGTTTACAGAGTCCATCCTTTGGAGAGTTCAATCAGATCCATGGAGGATGAAGTAGTTTGATAAAAAACCTCCCACCGACTCTCACAGATCACTTTCCAGTCTGTGTGTTTGCTGGATCACACCTATCAAGGTCAGGTACTGAAGACTGAGAGAGACAATCTAGTGCTGTTTATGTCATGTTAATAATATTTGTAATCATCTCACTGTATATATGATCAATGGATAATAGATTAAATGTGACTTATATAACTTTTGGTGGGCATGTGGAAGTGCAGAAATATAGATATCTTTATTTTGTGATCATGTTTATGGTATATATTTTGATAATCAGCAGTAATGTCACTATTGTGTGCATCATAATGATTCACAAAAACCTGCATGAGCCAATGTACATTTTCATTGCAGCTTTGTTAATCAACTCTGTTCTTTTCAGCACTGTTATCTACCCAAAGCTTTTGATTGACTTCTTATCAGAAAAACAGATCATATCTTATCCAGCATGTCTCTTCCAGTGGTTTTCATATTACTGGTTAGCTGCTTCAGATTTCTTTCTCTTGTCCTTCATGGCCTATGACAGATATGTGTCTATATGTAACCCTCTGAAATATACAACCATCATGCAAAATACAATTGTAAATATTTTTATTATTTTTGCTTGGATTCTGCCTGCTTGTTTGTTATTAGTAATATTATTACTAAGTGCTAAAAGAGACATCTGTAAGATCCATTTGGAAGGAATATTTTGCAACAGCACGATTCTAAAACTTCACTGTGTGAGATCAAAAATAGTGAATATATATGGCTTTTTTATTTTTGTTACTTTTTTACTTCTCCCTGTGGTGTTTATACTTTTCACATACAGCAGGATACTTGTAGTATCGTATCGATGTAGAGGAGTCAGGAGAAGAGCTGCACAGACCTGTTTACCCCATCTGCTGGTTCTAATCAACTTTTCCTGTTTAACTGCATATGATGTACTTCTTGCTCGACTGGAACTTGAATCCCCCAAAATTGTACGTTTAATAATGACCTTACAAGTTGTAATATATCACCCTCTTTTTAATCCAATCATTTATGGACTAAAAATGAGGAGAATTCATGATCACCTAAAGAAGCTACTCTGCAAAATGTTGTAGTGTCTTCACACTGTTGACTGTCATTTTTGTGTCATAATACAGATATGAATACTTTTAAAGACTTTTTTCTAAACGAATAATGCCAGATAACCCAATTTAATGATATTAACTGAGAAAATCACTGCAGTTTTCAAAGACCCACGGTTAATGGTTAAATTTAACAGTAAGCATCCGTTTTTCAGTTTGATTTTTGTTACTACTATTATTTTTATTACTTTCATCTACATTTTTTCGCTGAAGTTTATAGTATCCCAAAAATATGCATGAAGTCTGATGAGAAAATAGAATGAAATTCAATGAGATGAGCCTCCATAAATCATCAGAGTGGAAACCCAGCAAAATACAGGAAAACATATGAGAAGAGTAGGATGTGCAGTGAGTTGTGATCGGACAGAAGGTTGTTATGTTATAAAGGAGGATGAGGCGTCGTGATGAAAAGAATGCATGTCAACATTTTAATCAAACAAACATTTAAGCATGAGCATGTGTTTGATTCGGCAATGTGTGTAAGTAAAAATGTAGGTTTTTTTAAACTGATCATTTTTGACAAGTTTTCAATTAAACCAACTTTATTTCCCGTCAAGTTATTGCTTCCTCTTTATTACTTCATATGGAGTAATGGGCTGTCTGGGATGTTAGTGCATTTAAGGATGCGGTATAGGTGATTGAATAAGGAAGTTCAGTATAGGGGCTGAATGTTTTATTTGCTGGTTACTTGATCCACCAGTTCTATATCTGAACATTAATTGATGATAAACTTAATGTAACATTTATCATTATTGATGGATTCTTGAAAGTGCACAAATACAGATATTTTAATTTTGTGATCATCTTTACGGCATATATTTTAATAATCGTATTGATATTAATAATTCAAAAATTATAACGTCATGACTTTTGGAACGGGTAGTGATTGTGTCCATGTCATGATCATCTTTACTCTTCAAGGTTGAGGTTTGATGTTAACTTTGGTAGCAGCACATTGAGAGAGCAGTCTGTGGACCCCTCACCTTTTCTGCATCAATTTATGGTTTGCGATGTCATTAATGTGTAAAGAATAAAACAACATTCAGGCATACAGTGATAGTTCTAAAGGGAATGTAATATTATGCAGTAGGTTTTGTTGAGCAAAATGTTTATGTCCAGCATATACTCATGTTGTAATCATTTCTAGGCAATTGTAAAAGTAGGCATATAGCATATATATATATATATATATCCTACTTTTACAATTGCCTATAAATGATTACAACATGAGTGTGTATCCAGGTAAGTGAGGTAAATTTTGACAGAGATTGAGGAGAACCTTGAAGGAGGCCCTCAAACAGGCTTAGCAGGCAAAGAGTAATAGATATGGAAAGACAGGAGTCGTTGTGACACTAAATTGATAGTCGACAACAGGAGAGGCAAAGTAGCCAGACTGTACCTACACCTCAGGCAGCAGGTTTAAGTTACCTGCACAGCTACTCGTGAGACGAAGGTTTTGTACAGCTGCTCCTACCGCTGGCCGATAAACTATCCAGAAAGCAACTCCCTGTTTATGACGACTCCCACGGGAGATTATGTCACCACCTCTGTTGAAAATGTTCCTACATCAGAAACAACATGCAAGAAATATCCCTTCTCATCCAACCCGTTGTCCCTGACAACTTGTCAACACCAATGGTTGGTCAGTGCTAGTGATGTGTCGTTCGTGAACTCGAGAGTAACGAGTCCTCTCAAAAAAAATAATTTCATTTTCTCGTGGCCACGCATCGGGACTTGCATAGGCTCAGCCAAGGAAACAGAAATGATTCGTTGAATGCAGGTCACGTGGAAAATGATCCTTCTGCCAACCAAGTGGTACCAGTGCTATGCAGGTCACATAAAAAATGAACGATGAACGAAACATTGACCCAAAGACACGTCGGGAGGTGAACGATTCGTTCATCTGCCGGATACAGATCAATAGATCATTTTTCACGTGACCTGCGCTCAGAAGAGGATCAGAAAAGATTAATTTTACTGAACGAGATTCAAAGAAACGAGTCGGTAAGATGATCCAAACTTCCCATCACTAATGTACACACAGCTCTGGTGACAGAAACTAAGATCAGTCAAAGAATGTTCCATTAATACTGTGGTGAGCTTGGCCAGATGAATGAGACAATAGGCTATAGTTACTTTCACCACCTTTCAAGTGTTTGGTACACCACAAGGCCCCAGGAGACAGACCCTTTAATATGGCATTGAACACAGAACTTTACCCACAGCCATACTAAGTTGGGTCATGGTGCCCACACTCTTACACATTAAACTAACAGTAACATTCGAGCACAACACAACCTAGAAAAACACACATCAACTTAAACACTAGAACATGGACATAACAGATAGGGATTTAAATGCATCCAAATGCATCCAAAGATTGTCCCATAATGCAATGCGCCTACCAGCGCAGCCTAACACAATCTGCCGCTCCGATGGCTACAATATATATAGTGACCTTTTGTCCTCTTCCGTGATAGTGGCTGATTGAGAGTACCTTTTATACTGACTGGCTTCGAGCGGCAGAAAATGCAGGAAATGAGGAATGTCCAAAAAATGAATTTAAAGTTGAACTCAAATGGGGTTTATTCCAGCTTAAATAAATAAAGGTTGCAAAAGACATGAAATCAAAATAGAAGGCAGCAGCAACACAGACGTTCAGAGCTGTGTGCCTCCAATCAGCAGCACCTGGCCTTCTCTTGGCCAGGCCTTTATATCCCATCAGCACACTCCAAGCCTGTGGAGGGCGGAAAAGCACACTGGCAAACAGATGAGAATTGGCTTCTACAATATATATATATTTCCTCATGACTAAATACAAGTAAATGGCGACCCACTTACAACTTGTACAATGTTGTTGTGATTAGATGTTTCTTTACTTTGTAATTAAAAAACAACTATGACTTCAGGGCTCTGTTCCTCGCACGTGGCTAACTCAGTTAGCCGGATAATTTTTAGGATGAGATGACGTAGATCAGGCTTTTCGGTTCCCTGAAGAAGGTTTGGCTTAATCACGAAAAATTAAACCTGCTCCGGCGCAGGTTCATTTGGGCTGCTGGATTAGTTCGTCACTCCTCCAGAAAAAAGGGCAGCTCACTTCCTCATTGAGACATAAGTTGGTTAACATTTTATACGGAGAGAATTCTCCGAGACCCGTTTAGCCGCGATGACGTCCTGTACGAGCGCTACAGATGCTGAGGACAAGGAATCATTTATTTACAAGATTTCCCTGTTACGTTACGTGATGAACACCACATGCTGCAGCTGAACATCCACTGTCCTGCAGACTGTCTCTCATACTGTCCCAGATTGTCTCTCATACTCTCTCTCACACTGTCTGACACGCTGTCACTCGTACTGTCTCACACACTCTCAAGTCTTACACAGTGTTTCTCATACTGTCTCACACACTCTCTCATGCTTCACACACTGTCTCTCATACTGTCTCACACACGCTCATGTCTCACACTGTCTCACACACGCTCATGTCTCACACTGTCTCACATACTCTCTCATGTCTCACACACGCTCTCATGTATCACACTGTTATGTTTTAAAACTCATGTGGAGCTTGTTGGAGGTGGGGAACGTAAACGCCTGTGCTTGCGCAGCCGGTGTAAACAGCGGTGGACGGTGAAGGAGCGTGGGGTGCAGCTGACCAAAAATAAAGAGACGCGACACAAGAAAATCACTTTTGGTCCTTGTGGGACATTTAGTAAAACAAAAAGGCAACACCAAAAAAAAGTACACACACACACAACCAAGGAAGGTAGAAGGGGATTTTGGGACCGGGGTCAAAGTAATGAAATAAACAAAAGATCCCTAGTCTTCTACACACCTCTCCCTGCCGAACACAGTCTATCCCTAACCAGCTTACCTCTGTATGGCCAAAACTACAGGGTTTACAGGGATAGCCCAGCTAACATAGTGTGTGTAACAAAGATTTTCCTACGTGATGAAAATATACACCCATGGGCAGAACTACCTACCCCTTCTCCAGTACTCAGTTAGAGCACAACGGGATCTCGCCCGACAGGATTTAACAACAAACCAACATCTTTGCCAGGCCATACAAAAAAAACACAAGCCTTCTCTCTCCTTTTCCTTCTCTCTCTTCTGCAGCAACCAGGCTGGTTTATATAAGGCCACAAGCTTGTTAGCCTATTAGGCTCCAGGACCCGTATCGCTAAAGATTCTGAGAATCCTCTCAGAGAGCTCCTAACTTAACCTAAAAATTCCTTGCCAGGATTTTTAGCTTAGAAGTGATTCCAGAACATTTTCAGTGAACTCTGAGCAAGGAATGGATGGAAAATCTATCAGGAAGAAAATCAGGAAGCCCAACACACCAGCACGTATCTCAGCGCTCGGCGTAATGACGTCTCTGAGCTTTTATACACATGTGAAGAACATTCTCCGTGCCAGTTACGAGAAGCTACAAAGCAGATTGAGATAAGAACCCTGGTGAAGCTGAGGGTAACACACACACACACACACAAGATCCTCCTCAGTGGCCGGTGCAAATCATTATTAATTGACATAAAGTAAAAACGTGGATCCGGAACGAAAGCTCCGAATAAGATATGAACCAAGGCCATGAACAGGAGTCCTTTGTTTTGAAGCTTTTACGAGATCGAGTTAACCGCTCTCCCTTCTCAGTGCGCAGCTGCAAAGCAACATTTTGTATCATGCTGCTCCTTGCACTTCAGGGTCATACAGGACACTTGAGACACAGCCTTAGCACAAAACAATGTTATAATATATTTTACCAGTACATGCATCTCACACCAGCCAAGGCAAGAGGCGCGCCTGGGACACAATATCCCAAACAATCAATGCCTCTTTTCCACTGGTGGTGCGGACAGGCGACGATTGTGAGAAAAGGTGGTATGTGCTGCAGTCCAAGGCAAAAGATGAGATTGCAGCACACAAGCGGGAATCCTCACTCACAGGTGAGCAAAATACTATAGCCTACCACATAATCTGGCAACTTGCTTCTGATGGCAAAGTTAATTTACATGCCTAAGTACTGTTTTCATTGACTGTTTCTTTCTAGGGGGTGGACCACCTGCAAAGCGGCTGTCCCAAGTGGCCGACACTGTCTTTCAAGTCCTGGGACACTCTGAGGTCAGTGTCACCGGGCTGCCAACAGGCATTGACACGTCAATGATGCAGGCCCTTGAAATGCAGCAAAGGTAGGACACAGGGTTATTCATATCAACAGTGTTTATTCATTGCAGAAGCCATTTCATGTGTTATCCATGCTCATTGTATTAATTTAATTTAATCAAAACACTAATTAAACTAGGCCTATGGAGCCATCACAAGAACTGGGCCCATCAAGTTTGCTAACAAGATTGCCGCCTGAACCATCTGGAGCTGCTACTCAGGATAGCCCGGCGGATCAAACACCATTCCCATCCGCAGCACCTGCTCCGTCAGCATCCCTGCAGGAGAGAAGATTGCAACTCACAATTGATGTGTAATTATTTGATGGAAATATTGCACTAATTGGATACTCTAACATATTGCTTGCATTTCATTTCCATGATTTTTGTTTTGTTTGGCTTACCTGTTATAGTTTAGTTGGGGCCCTTGGCGTGGCTGGAGGTAAGGTGTAAGGAGCCATGGTTTGCATGGGTAGCCACTGTCCCCTAACAAGTGGCAATTAGCTGGCACATAGCGTCTCTCAAAAAGCTGTCTGATGCCACTCTCGGAGAGCATTCTCGCATCATGTGTGGAGCCTGGCCATTTAGCCACAATGTCCAAAATCTTACAGGCCGCATTGAACACTATTTGCACATTGATGCTGTGGAAATTCTTCCTGTTAACAAAGACAGCCTCGTCCTCTGATGGAGCAATTATTCTCACATGTGTTCCATCAATTACACCCACAACGCCAAGGAATCCTGCAATGTCCATGAATGCCCTTTTATGTGTGTGTAAAGTGCGGGCATCCAGCGGGAATGAAACAAATTGTGTCACAATATTAGGTTGTGACAAAGCTGTCAGTGTTTGTGTGATGACTCTGCTGACGGAGGATTGGGACAGACCCAAGTCATCACTGCTGCATTGTTGCATTTTCCCTGTTACCAAATACCTCAGGGTTGTGATTATGTTCTTTTCCGGTGTAGTAGCGACGAGTTGGTGAAGTCTAAGGAGATCCACCACAAACATGATTCCTGCACGATCCAATCTGTAGCGTCTCAATAATTCCCTGTCATCCAGTGTTTGCAGGACATCTCTCCTGCCTCCTCTGTTGGCCATTTTGTGCAGCTGCTTAGGGGAACTCCTAAGCCACTAAAAGTCCTCTTCCCTGCTCTTAGCAGATCTCGCCTTAGGAGCCCTTTTAAGCACAAGGAATCTTGAGGAATAGCTTTTATATTAACTGGGATTTTCGTGTCACTTTTAGGGGAAATTCTAAGAAAACGTCATGACTCTGAGAATTTTCTTAGAATTTGGCCGCTAGGAGCCACTTTTTGCAGAAAAATTCTTTAGGGATACGGGCCCAGGTCTTTAGTGGCCACGCCTCCTCGCCAACAGCCAACCAGCACCACACCCTGTGAATCGAGAAAGGGGCACTCTCCCCCACTCACACAGTTAAAGGGGCAGAACGAAACATGGGGACAGGTAACACACACACTGTCTGACACACTGTCTCTCATACTGTCCTTTCTGTACGGCGTTGCGATGCAGACAACATCTGGAATGCCGCTGCATGTCGTGCTCTTCGTAAAGTTCTGTTGGTTTATTTGTCGCTTAATAAACTTCTGGATGTTCCACATTTCACTGCTCCAATTGATCAAAAAACCCTTCCAAGAGGGAAAAAAAGGGAAGAAACCTGAGGGAGAACGCCAGAGGAGGGATCCCACTCCCGGGATGGACAGACTACAATGGATGCCATGTGTACAGAATGAACAATGTATAATACATGCAATTCCTATGACAGAAATGATTCAAGTAATTGTGAGTAGTAAGCCAGGCGCACAGCAGGACCACTGCCGGGGCAACCACCATCAGATAGAACCACCATCCAAAGCCTGTGGGGAGGGAGAGCACAGAGACTTTAGGGGAGGGCAATGTTGGTTTACGAGTACAGTATTATGATTAATATCTAAAATAATAATGATGATGATGATGGTAGCAGCAGGCGTCAGCAGGGCCACGGCAGGTGTCAGGACCAGGATCCAGAAGGAACTACGATCTACGGAGACCTGCTAGGGGAGAAAGCACAAAAAAACTCCCGGGAAGAAGCTGAATTAGTCATGTGCATTAATAAAACGTGAATTATGGTAGAACGAGAGCGTGAGAGAGGAGCTCGGTGTGTCCTAAGAAGTTCCCCGGCAGTCTAAGCCTATAGCAGCTTAACTTAGGGCTGGTCCGGGTTAACCTGAGCCAGCCCTAACTCTAGGCAGAATCAAAGAGGAAAGTTTTAAGTTTTACTTTGAAAGAGCTGACCGAATCTGCCCCCCGGACTGAAAGTGGACAAAAGAGGAGCTTGATAACTGAAGGCTCTGGCCCCCAGCCTACTTTTTAAAACCATAGGAACAACAAGTAACCCAGCATCTATGGAGCGCAGCTGCCTTGTAGGACAATAAGGTGTTACAAGCTCTTGAAGATACAACGGTGCCACACCAGCAAGTGCCCTGTAGGTCAGGAGAAGTACCTCTAAATCTATTCTTGATTTAACAGGCAGCCAGTGCAGAGAAGTTAATACAGGAGTGATATGATCCCTTTTCTTAGTTCTTGTTAATACACGTGCTGCAGCATTCTGAATCAACTGGAGAGGCTTAAGAGATTTACAAGAGCAGCCTGATAACAAAGAATTACAGTAGTCCAGTCTGGAAGTGACAAACGCATGAACTAATTTTTCTGCATCACTATGAGACAGGAAGTTCCTGATTTTTGATGTTACGTAGATGAAAATAGGCCGTCCTTGAAGTCTTCTTCATATGCGAGTTGAAGGTCATATCCTGGTCAAAGAGAACTCCCAGATTCCTGACGGTGCTGCTGGGTACCAGAGCAATTCCATCCATAAAAACTGTATCACATGACAGCTGGCTTCGAAGGCGCTCTGGGCCTATCAGGATAAGTTCCGTTTTTTCTGAGTTTAGCATCAGGAAGTTGCCGGTCATCCAAGTTTTGATGTCTCCAAGACATTCTTGAAGTCTAACTTGCTGGTCCGTCTCTTCTGGCTTGATCGACAGATACAGTTGAGTATCATCTGCATAACAATGGAAGTTTATGCGGTGTTTCCCGCTAAGATCGCCCAAAGGAAGCATATAGAGGGTAAGTAAAATCGGTCCAAGTACAAAACCTTGTGGGACTCCGTAACCAACATTGGTGGTCTTTGAGGATTCACCGTTTACAAGCACAAACTAGGATCGATCCGATAAGTAGGATTTAAACCAGCTGAGTGCAGTTCCTTTGATACCAATTAAATGTTCTAGTCTCTGCAACAGGATACACTGAGGTCCAGCAAGACAAGAAAAGAGATGAGTCATTGGTCCGATGCAAGTAGAAGATTATTTGTCATTTTCACCAGTGCTGTTTCTGTACTATGATGTGCTCAAAATCCTGACTGGAAATCCTCGAACAAAGCATATGTGTAGAAAGTCACATAATTGATTTGCGATGGATTTCTCAAGGATCTTAGAGAGGAAGGGAAGATTAGAGATAGGTCTGTAGTTAGCCAACACCTCTGGAGCAAGAGAAGGTTTCTTAAGAAGAGGTTTAATTACAGCTACCTTGAAGGACTGTGGTACATGTCCTGTCAACAAAGACAGATTCATAATATCTAATAAGGATGTGCTAACTAAAGGAAAAACTTCCTTAAGCAGCTTGGTCGGAATCGGATCCAAGGGACAAGTAGAAGATTTAGACTTTGAAAATAAAGAAGTCAGTTGATCAAGGTTGATGGAAGAGAAGGAATCCAAACAGGAATCAGGGCCCACCGCTGCATCCAAGGTTCCTACATCAGAGGACAGGTCGGTACTGGTTGAAGGCAGGAGACCATCAATTTTCTCTTTGATAGTCAGAATCTTATCATTGAAGAAGTTCAAGTCATTACTAGTGAGGTCCAAAGGAATACACGGCTCGACAAAGCTGTGACTCTCTGTCAGTCTGGCTACAGTGCTGAAGAGAAACCTGGAGTTGTTTTTATTTTTCTCTATTAATGATGAGTAATAAGATGCTCTCGCGTTACGGAGAGCCTTTTTATATGTTTTAAGGCTGTCTTGCCAAACTAGCCTAGATCCTTCTGATTTGGTGGAACGCCATAATCGTCCAAGTTTCCGCACAGTTTGCTTTAGGTTCCGTGTTTGAGGGTTATACCACGGAGCAGACTTCCTTCTTGTTGCTATTCTTCTTTCCAGATGAGCAATAGCGTCCAGCGCCACTCTCAAAGAGCGTGTAGCAGTATCGACAAAATTGTCGATCTGGGACGGACTGGGGTTCTCACAGGAGTCTTCTTGTATCTTGAAGCAGGGCACTGAACTTAGAGCAGAAGGAATGGCTTCTTTAAATGAGGCTACAGCGGTATCCGATAAGCGTCGACTGTAGAAACCCTTGGCAGGAGGAGGTGGTTCCGATAGTAGAAATTCAAAGGTTATCAGACAATGGTCCGACAGGATTGTTAAAATGTTCAATCCCAATCCCATACACAAGAACCAAGTCAAGAGTGTGGTTAAAACAGTGAGTTGGTTTATTTACACACTGACAGAAACCAATTGAATCTAATCTCAGGCTGGCAGGAGTCATAAATAGCTGCCACCCCCCTCGGCCTGTGCCTCCGGGGAATATGAGTATTAACATGACTCGGAGGAGTCGCTTCATTTAAACAGAAATATTCCCCATTCAACAACCACGTTTGACAAAATCCATCAACATGGTGATCTGATATAAGTTCATTTACCAAGACAGCTTTAGATGACAGAGATCTGATATTCAAAAGACCCCCTTTAATTCTCCTATTTAGTTGCACTATTGCATTATTAATTTATCTACTATAACTCCTTGGTTGTTTACCTTTAACTTAGACACTGTGTCCGTCGGGCAGACAACGTCTCTATAGGGTTAATTATTCTGAGTGACTGCTCAGATTGAAGCGCAGAGAAGTGTGTAAGACTGCGACTCTGCTCCCTGGTCTGAACTCTGGGTCATGGATAAAGTCCACTAAGAAACTGGGTCAGGTTCTTAGAAAGAAGTTCAGCTCCATCCAAAGTGGGATGGATGCCGTCCCTCCTAATCAGACCAGGCACTCCCCAAAACGTCTTCCAGTGATCAACGAAGCCCACATTATTCACACACATATAATAAAACTCCTAGTTCTATATGGTCATCTACACATGATACATAAGCTGATACAGTATTCATTCGTATCAATTTGATTGTTTGGGCTTTTTTGGATCTACATACTGAAAAAGTTGAGATTGTTATTCTCATTGGATGATGATGCATCCATGAAGCCTCCTGCCAGCAGGCACATTTATAGAAATATAATCTGATTGATTAGAGTGACGAGGCACATTTTACCAACACGCATTCAACGTTAACTTGTTTGCGATACTTTGTCGGGCTTGTAGCCTCGCAGGGGGATGGTGTCAGTTTTTGCCATTATTATATGATTCACTTATACAGGGCCTGAGCCGACTGCAAGTCGGGCAAAAGCCCTATTGTGTTTCGAAGAATTCTTATTATTATTATTTCTCCACTTAAATCACACTTTTCAGGCGTTTATCCATCCATCCATTTTCAACCACTTATCCGGGGTCGGGTCGCGGGGCAACAGCTCCAGCAGGGGACCCCAAACTTCCCTTTCCCGGGCCACATCTACCAGCTCTGACTGGGGGATCCCAAGGCGTTCCCAGGCCAGTGCAGAGATATCATTTCTCCACCTAGTCCTGGGTCTTCCCCGGGGCCTCTTACCAGCTGGCCATGCCTGGAACACCTCCCTAGGGAGGTGCCCGGGGGCATCCTCCCCTGATGCCCAAACCACCTGAACTGGCTCCTTTCGACGCAAAGGAGCAGCGGCTCTACTCCGAGCTCCTCGCGAATGGCTGAGCTTCTCACCCTATCCCTAAGGGAAACGCCAGCCACTCTCCTGAGGAAACCCATTTCGGCCGCTTGTACCCGTGACCTCGTTCTTTCGGTCATAACCCATCCTTCATGACCATAGGTGAGGGTAGGAACGAAGATTGACCGGTAGATCGAGAGCTTTGCCTTCTGGCTCAGCTCTCTTTTCGCCACAACGGTACCGATACCAAAGAGAGTGCAATACCGCCCCCGCTGCTCCGATTCTCCGGCCAATCTCACACTCCATCTTCCCCTCACTCGTGAACAAGACCCCGAGGTACTTGATCTCCTTCACTTGGGGTAAGGACACATTCCCTACCTGGAGTAGGCAATCCATCGGTTTCCTGCGTAGAACCATGGCCTCAGATTTAGAGGTGCTAATCCTCATCCCGACTGCTTCACACTCGACTGCGAAACGCTCCAGTGAGAGTTGGAGGTCACAGACGGAAGATACCATCAGGACCACATCAGGACCACATCATCTGCAAAAAGCAGCGATGAGATCTGCAGCCCCCGAACTGTAGACCCTCCTTTCCCCGACTACGCCTCGATATCCTGTCCATGAAAACCACAAACAAGATTAGTGACAAGGCGCAGCCCTGGTGAAGGCCAACCCCCACCGGAAACGTCTTTGACTTACTGCCGAGCACCCGAACACAGCTCTCGCTTTGGGCGTACAAGGATTGGATGGCCCCAAGCAAGGATCCCCTCACCCCGTACTCCCGCAGCACGTCCCACAGTTTCTCTCGGGGGACCCGGTCACACGGCTTCTCCAAGTCCACAAAACACATGTAAACTGGATGAGCATACTCCCAAGCCCCCTCTATGATCCTGGAAAGAGTGAAGAGCTGGTCCGTTGTTCCACGACCAGGACGAAAACCGCATTGTTCCTCTTCAATCCTTGGTTCGACTATCGGCCGAACCCTCCTTTCCAGCACCTTAGAGTAGACTTTACCTGGGTGGCTGAGTAGTGTGATACCCCTGTAATTGGCACACGCTCTCTGGTCCCCCTTTTTGAAGAGGGGTACCACCACCCCGGTCTGCCACTCTTTTGGCACTGTCCCAGACTTCCATGCAATGTTGAAGAGGCATGTCATCCAAGACAACCCCCCAACAACCATTGCTTTTAGCATTTTCAGGCGTTTATCATATTTATAAATTTAAAAAAACTCTTGAATTTTGGCAAAAAATGGTGCAAATCAGAAGTGCGAAAAATTTTGATATTCTTGGGGTTGGGCATTTGGGGATAAAAAATAAAGTCTCACTAGCGCCCCCTGGAAGTGCTCCCTCTGGGGACATTTTTGCCCAGTTTCACCGATTGACTTGAAATTTTGCAAACAGGTGTTCTTAGATATGCTCTACAAAAAAGTCAATCATGGTATGCAAATGCACCTAACAAGATTTTCCACCATGTTTTTGCGAACTCCTCCCAACGCTAGGTCCGATTCTCACAAGAATTTCAGGAAATCATCTCTGGGTCACTGCCATCAGAAGTTATTAAATGCTTGTTGATATCTCATTGGGTTTTGAAGTTATGGACCAATGAAGGTTGTAGGGGGTGTGGCCTAAAAGTGAAAGACCTATAAATTCAAAAGTAATTGGCTTGTCATCACTAAATCTCTAGGATATGTTCACATTGAGTTCCTGAGCATTCCCAGAATATTTGAATTTTAGGGGGTGCTGCAGTCATTCTCTGAAATTTTGCTTATTTTTTGCAATTTCCATCGTATCTTAGATTTACAAACAAACTCCTCCAAGATTTTAAACCCGATCGACTTCATGTTCGGGCAAATTGATCCTGACAACTGTGTGGGGAAAAGTTATTAAACTCAAGAGTTTTCGTAAAATTACCTGAGCGTAAAACTACCTGAGAGGTCAATGAAATCCATGGAGGATGAAGTAGTCTGATAAAAAACCTCCCACCGACTCTCACAGATCACTTTGCAGTCCATATGTTTGCTGGATCACACCAGAGCATATCAAGGTCAGGTACTGAAGACTGAGAGAGACAATCTAGTGCTGTTGATATCAGATTAATATTATTTGTCATCATCTCACTGCATACATTATCAATGGATAATAGATCAAATATGACTTACATAACTTTTGGTGGGCATGTGGAAGTGCACAAATACAGATATCTCTATTTTGTGATCATGTTTACGGTGTATATGT
>NC_135704.1:15888583-15911083 GCF_964276395.1 Gasterosteus aculeatus | reverse complement strand
GTTGAGTGGGCGACACATTTTGTGTTGTGATCTTGCAGCTAATCTCCACCAAGCTCGCTGCTCTGGTTCGTGAGTTTTCGAGGGTACGTGATAATCAGGAGCAAGCTTGATTAAATTAAGAGAGGCTTTGATCCTTCATGCTTTGGCCTCCCAATGGTGTAAACGCCAGAACACCCCTGAGAGAGAGAGAGAAATACATAGAGAGAAGA
This sequence comes from Gasterosteus aculeatus, assembly GCF_964276395.1. Taxonomy (NCBI): domain Eukaryota; kingdom Metazoa; phylum Chordata; class Actinopteri; order Perciformes; family Gasterosteidae; genus Gasterosteus; species Gasterosteus aculeatus. The sequence continues at coordinate 15,910,874 of NC_135704.1, read as the reverse complement.
AAGAGAAAGTTGAGAGCAAAAAGTGTAAATGAAGAAAAAGAGTAGTGAGCAGGACAGATGGTGAAAAAAGGCGTCTAAAAGAAAATGACATAAAAGCTCTGTTTATTTGGGGCTAGTTGAAAATGACATAACAATATGAAGAAAGAAACAATATCATTATGACTCTTATGTGGAACCTTGTTGAATTACAATACAATTACTTTTATGTGACACCTTGTTTTGTTTTTATTTAATGTCAAACTATATTTTCATGGTATACATCCACTTGTTTCATTTCACCATATACAATACTAGGATTGTCTTTAAAACATTGTATACTTTTATTTCTTAAATCCTTTGTAAGAAATTTCTCTGCTATTTATGACTATTTCAACAACATAGAATGTAGTTATTCTTTTCTTTATACAATTTAACTTTTTAATCAAGATTTGATGACTGTATTTTGATTTTATCTGACAATTTTATCACATAATATTCTATTACCTATTATGTTTTATTGCAATTTTTAACAACATATTAAACTTTGACTTTTCAAATGACTTTCGACTATACGACTATTAATTATGTTTTAATGACATAATGTGACTTATTTTATGGATTTTTAACGATATTCTATACTTTTTGATTCTACATTTTTTACACAGTGTTCTATAATGTTTCATTAAACTATTGAACTCTGCCTGTTTGACATTCAATATTGTGACTATTTTACATTTCAATGAAATATAATCATCATCACAACCTCATTACTCTATTTCCTACTATCGTTTGTCCTTTTTCATTATGGACTCTTAAAAACTTTTCACGACAACGGCGACTTCTAAAAGAACTTTATAATGACGCTCTCTGTCTTTTTCTCCATAACAGAGACACAAATGAAAATAAAAACCAACCGACCCAAATCACTTGTTATTTTGCCTTTATTAAATAATAATAACATTAAAAAAGAAATTCTTCTGTACAAAGTCTACAAACAACAGTTTGAGTTTTCTGGCCAGTGCCGTAGGTGTATGTGTGTCTTAATGCAATGTGCATATGTGTCTGTGTGTCAGGGTGTACATATGTGTGTATCCATGGAGACAGAAGAGGTGATGCTGTCTTGACTTCCAGAAGGAAAGAGAAAGAGAGAGAGACACAACAAGCTCCAAGGCACTTGGAAAATGGTCCAATGAAAACGCAGTAGATGGACGAAAAAAACCCCTCCACCTCCCTCTTTCTCTCTTGTTCCCTCCCTTCTTCTGATTCTATGATCATCTTCCAACACCTTTTCATTTTATTTCCTCTCAATGGTTCTCCCGGCTATGTGCATGTATGCACTCAAACAAGGAGAGTTCAGGCAAGACAGAGAGAAGAAGTAACAACGGATGTGACTCTTTCCTTCCGTCCCTTTACCTCCTCTATTTCTATGCATCCCACAGAGGACAACGACTTGGATCCAGGGGTGGACCTTTATCGGCTGGGGCCGAGCAGCGCGACAAAGAAGAACACAAAGACGGCGGGTAGACCGTCTACCGTCTGGTCCTCCAGTTGTAACAGTTCTGTCTGCATCGGTGACTCTCGCTGACTATCATTGTTTTGTGTTTGTTTGTCTATTTGCCTTTCAAAATTCCAGCTGACCTGCCGTCATTTGATGTTTGATTAAATGGCCCTTTATCCTCTCCACCATTCCATCTGTATGTGAGCGGATATGTTTGCACACAGAGAATCACCGACTTACTGGCACTACTCCAACATCTGCATCTGCAGATGTGTTTAAGATAAACGTTTGGTTGGTATTTGAGTTTTTTTTTGTCAAATTTGGGAGCCACTAAAGGTGAACTGTCTGAAGAAATGTTTTAAACGGATTTCCTTCATCGTGAAAATATGATAACAACTAAAGATCTTCGCTTTGCCTTTGTCACTGGGACGGCGTGAGGCCATCCTTTCTGCATGCTTGTGTGCATGCAGGAGAAGCAAACACGACGTTGTCCAGCAGCGTTCCGCCAAACACGGGAGAAAGTTGCGTAGTGCCAAAAATGTGTGATATTTGTCGGATTATCGATAGACTTGGGCTGCATGTTAACATATCCGCTATATGCCCCCCCCCCCCTCTGTCTCTGTGTGTCTCCTCCATCAGTCTCCCCAGCAGCACTGGCACTCCTCGATGGCTGTCCTCCGATACAGCGTGTACTGTAGTAGCTTAAGGCTTGATTGAGTCCATGAAAGTCAACGGTATTTTCCCCTCTCCGTCTTTAGTCCTTCCTTTTTTCTTTTCTTTTCTTTTTTAAAGCGTGCTCCATTGAGAGGGACGGCGGCTAAAAGGCGGGACGATGCGTCGCTCGGCCTCTTATGACACTTGCTCGGCCCCCCCCCGTGTGCACATGCACAGCTCTTTGGCAATCCATAGGTTGCAATAAAACAATCACTGACATTTTGGTTCACACAGTGTCTGTCCATCATTTGGGCATCATACAGTCTGACAAGCAAAAAATATAGATATAATATACCACTGACAAACCCTATAATACTGATGCTAAAGCACGACTCCATAACAGCATGTTAGATTTAGATAAATCTCTGATTTTCTGTCCTCCATCTTCCTTTACTCAACTAAAAAAAAAACAAAAAAACTGATCACCTATTGCGGAAAAGGTGGAAAAAGAGCTGAAGTAACAATTAAGACCATGAAGTCAAACACAAAGCTAAAGAAAGTCTAAAAATGGCTTAAGTGCCCTAGAGGGCGGCTACGAACTGAAGCGGACACTTCTTTACCTTGTTCTCCAGACACAACAAGTCTAAAACGTAACAGAAGCAGTTACCGTTACTCTTCTATGCCACTGGTTTCACAAAGCGCAGACCGAGGGCACACAGAGGGCGACAGCCAATGGACACAACTCAAATCTAAAACTTTCAGAAACAAATGAAAAGAAAATGTCCTTTTTCGTCCTCTTTTTCCTCTTCACCCTTTAGAAATCTAGATCATTAGATTAGCGTGGTTTGATATTTTTTTTAAACTTCTTAGGTGGACGGGGGTAAGGGGGGGGGGGGGGGGGGGCATTTACTTGATATGTGTTGATTTCAGTCAAAAGTACCCACATGAAATGGTCCACTAGTGCTTCACCAACAGTCACAAGCTGGAGTTCCTTCTCTTATTTCATTTCCTCCGTCTCTGCTGGACACATTCAAACTCAACCCTTCTAGCGTGGTGGTGCATGAAAGAGTTTCTCTTTCGTCAGCGACATTTCAACCAGACGCCCGAGGTCCGAGCGTCCAGCCTGTCATGGCCGCTGTCTTCCTCCTCCCAGCCTCGCTCCAGTGGGTCCTACAGTTCATGGCGGATCACTTATATTCATTCATTCATTCGTTCACAGGCTTTTAATCGAGCGGGCCCTCTCCTGCAGGCGGAGGAGATGTGGTGCTGTGGGCGGGCGGGGGGGGGGGGGGGGGGGTTCTGGGCGGGGGGGTCAGGTGTTTCTCCCAGGTTAGGCCTTGCATCATGTTCGGGGAGATCAATGTCACGAGTTCCCACACAAAACAGGGGGGAGGGGTGGGGGTCCTGGGACGAATGCAGCCCCTTCACACATCACGCAGCGGAGCATCAAGGGAGGGGACGGAGATGGTGGTGGTGGGACGCGTCCCCCCGCCCCCCCCCCCCTCACCCCCGATCCCGGTGCTCACGCCTCGGAGCAGCACCTCTGCTGGTTTATCTTCACTTTATGCTTGATCCCGTCGTACAGCTCAAAGTTGTAGTTCTCCAGCGTGGTGGAGGAGCGCGAGGAGAGGCCGCTGTAGGAGCACGTGCAGTAGAGGAGCAGACCGGCGCAGACGGCGCCCATCAGCACGCCGAGCGAGCTCATCACGATGATGGTGAGGAGGATGGGGTCCAGCGTGTACAGCCAGGCGTTGTCCTTGTCTTTGTCCGGCACCAGGGTGACGGAGGACGGGTCCACGTCAGCGGAGGACGGGGTGGAGAAGGAGGACGGCCAACCCGGGAAGACGTAGTCTGGGGGACGAAAACACAAAGAGTTTAGGAAAAAAAAAAAGAAGGTCTCTCAGCATTCTCAGGTCATTTTAAGAGCGATGAGCATATTTATAAATGACACTGATCTATTTTTAGATTTCTGCAACCAGTGGTTTCCATTGACTTCTGTACAAAAAGCAATTGGCAGGCTTTAATAAAACATAAAAAAGAACATCATGTTGTTCTTTTGTTACAACAAAGAACAGACTCGGTGTTTAACTCAATGGGAACGGGGAATAAAAGGACCACCTCCCAAACACAGGGTAAAGATTTAAGGCAGATATGTTTCCTACCGAGACATTTTATGTCTTAAAAGCAATTCTTAAGCTCAAAGTCAACGCTGGCTAACGCTGCGATATCTATCTGGAGCCCCAAAGAGCTGCTGCTCATTCCGCTCTCAGTCGGGCCGCAGCTGCAAATCCTCTGAGCGTAATCGAGCGAGCAGGGATGTGTTGTGCTGCTCATGGATTACATTTCCAGTTTGTGAAACAGAGGGATCGTGGTACTTCTCCTTCGGCGAGTCACAGCGTGTCGCTTCGACAACGCAACTGTGGCGGAGGCGAATGTCCCTCATCACAGCCGGTTAATTGAAGAACAGCTAATTCTGTTGCCCCCCCCCCCCCCCCCCCCCCCCAACCGGATCGTTATTGTTGACTTCATGAGTTTGCAAACATAATGAAACGAATCGCTTTAAAAGTCGCTCTCCGAAGCGTCTCGTGTGTGCTGGAGTGTGCGCAGCTAGCCGGCTAAGCGATCAGGCTAATCCACTTAATGAATGTACACACATGAACCAGCCAATCCGCAATTAAGTACTGCATTTAGAGTGTTTTATCGCAGCACACACACACACACACACACACACACACACACACACACACACACACACACACACAGAAGCCAAGAACAGACAGTGAAACAGACTTGTTTAGTGGGGTAAAGGCTGAGTACCCTTCTTGTATCTGTCAAGGGGCTGAGAGAAACAAGGGATAATAACACACGCATGTGGGCACGCACGCACACACACACACACACACACACACACACACGCACACACGCATGGGAAGTAAACCGTGATTGTTGCAGACAGATGTTTTCTAGGTGCCCAGGAGGAAGCTGTCTGTCTCACTTTGTCTGCAACAGAACATGAAAGAGGAAACACAGTGAAACACACACACACACACACACACACACACACACACACAAACAAACAAACACGCTTTTGGATTCTTCCTCACACTGCTACCGTCTCCATGCGTTGTCACGCCCGCCACACACACACACACACATCAGAGGTGGTCTGACACTGTTTAGCATCCTGCTAAACCCTGTGGAGACTCAGATCCCAATTGGGGCCTAAACAAGCCGGAACCAGCACCATAATAGTGAAATACAGTAAAACAGCAAACATATCAACTGATCGTCCCCCTCTACCCCACAAGAATAAACTGCAAACGATTTTTCACTGCGATCCGTTGGAGACTTTGAGACAGTCGGTGGCGCCTCGGGCCTTGACGAGAAGGGGGGGGGGGGGATCAAACCTCACCTCCATTGATGGGGGGCTTGTGGTTGTAAACGGGATGATCTTTTCCAAAATCCATAGGCCTGGGATCTGTTAAAAAGATCAGACGAAAATAGTTTTAATGTCAAACATCCAGTCGCGTCGCTGCGTCCCTTATGCCGCTATGACTGACGGGTGAACAAAACGACACCCACAACTGTTTCATAGAAAAATATCACTTTTATTAGCTTCACATTCCCAACAATATATTTTCTTTTTATTCCAAGACCGTAAAATTCAACAGGCTAAAATACAACATTCTATTTCCGAGGCAGGCCGAAGTGCAAGGCTTTAACGGGTCTGGAAGCTCAACTTTGATTCAATTCAGTTTGTATTCAAAGAAAACAATATTACAATCCTCAGAAAAAAAGAGCAATATCTGAGCAGCTGATAATCATTTATTGCCGAGGCAAAGCAACCAAAAAGGTATTATGGAGTGAAACCGTAATAGATATTTAAAGGACGTGAGGTGAAAAACTAATTTAGTTGATATGAAAAATGATGCGCGGCCTCATTTCCTCAGTTAGATAAGGTCCTTCGTTTCTATGAGACAATTTTAACATGTGGCAGCCGGACGATACGGCCTTTATTAACACCCAACACTCTTCAGCCTGTAAATGATAGTAAGGAGGCGAATACTTTTAAATGAGAGCTGCTATCTGTGAAATGAAGATATTTGCTCATGTATTAAATATGAGGTAATTCTAAAGTGAGTCAATCAAATCTTTGTGTTTAGAATTGATCCAAAGTTGGCTTCCAAACCCAATTAGATAATAAACCAAAGAAATTACAGCAACCAATGAACTCAATGCTGAATGGAGCGTATTCATTCACCGATGTTGAGTTTGCTTATTTAATTATTTGATTATGGGACTGAGTACACGTGCACCTGGGTTTTGTTTATTCCTCCGCGGTTCAATATCTAATTTGTTTCAAGTGCTCGACAGTGAAATGCGGCGCGCGCCAGACGATCATTAAGTTGACGTCTCTGTTTCATCGAGGCAGAGAAAGTGCACAGGAGCAAACACATCCGTGAGGTGGATGAACATCCGAGCACTTTTCTACCTCAAGGCCGGTTTCGTTGAGTCTAAACTAGTCGCAGTTTCAGTCCAAGCCGATGGCTTGATGAGGCCATGTTCCAGAAAGGCAGTTACACAAGGAAACATCTGTCTGATCAGTACACAAAAAAACAACCAAATCAAAGAAAAACAACAACATTATCGATTCATTTGATTCAAAATGACATCATCGACTTCGGTTCCCCCCCCCCTCGAAAAAACCGCCCTAACATGTGATTTCACTTCACCAAAAACAGAGAGGATTAAAAACAAAGCAAATACAGGCGGTTAAAAGACGTCTCAAAGCATGCGAGCCCGGAAAACAAATGTCTGTCTGAAACGCCGTCACACGGAAATAATGCGGTCGGATGTTTCTCCACATTGAAGAATAAATAAATCCTGTTGCTGGGCAGAACGGGCAGTTTGTCCTAAAACATCTGCTGAGCTGAACATGGCTAATCCCAGTTTGTGTGTTAGTCAATCACAGGGATCCAATCGGTCTCCCCTCCTGTCTTCAGCCTGCAGGCCGGGACCCCGGAGAAGAATCACCGCGCGGATCTGAGGGGAGATTTAAAAACTCCCCGTAGCCCCATTTTATCTCCGCTCTCCAATTAGCAAAGAGAAGAAAAGAGAAATTTTTTTTTTAACTCTGGAAAAGACATGGATGGCTCTTTGGCACCGCGCGCCGTGCCGGCGTTAGAGTGCTTCCCCTCGTAATATTTCTCCAGGAGCGGAGAAGGGGGGGGGAGGCAGAAAGGGGGAGAAAGGAAAAGGCCCGAGGCTAGAAAATGCTTACCGCAGGCTTTTATGAACGCAATAAGCTCCATTAACTAATTAGAAATATTAAAGGGCTTCAAAGTAGTCTGTGATGGAGAAGGGGAGGGAGGAGGGGGGAGGGTGGGGGGGGGGGGTTTAAAGCGCTGAGTGAAGAGACGCCAGCCCTTTTTCCAAATCTTGCAAAAAGTTTGACAGAGAGAATGGAAGAGAGAAAAATGCACGGGTGGCACAACATAAATACAGACGTATATCATTCATCTGTTTGAATTTGGGACCTTCATTGATTGGGTCACAACGCAGGGCCGCTACAGTGAGTCACATGATGCGTAAATCACGCAACCAAGTCGATTGAAATGGACATGAAGGCATAATATACCGAAAATACTTTCTACGTTCTACGAGACTCAATTTGACGGAATTTGTGTTTGCGCGGTGGCGTGACGTGCAGCGTCAAACTGTCCATCCCGCCAAAAGACTTCTTTCATCTGCTTTTGTGTTTGAAAACAACCTGCCCTCCTCCTTCAATCCCAAAAAACACTCCAACCTGCCTCCCTGTTAGCCGTCCTCTCCGAGCGGAAAGAAAATCTATCTTTAGAAAGTGTGGGGAGCTTCTTTCATCTTCCTCCCTCTCTGGGCGCACGGGGGAACGGGGGCCTCGCTTAATGGGCCCCGCTCCTCTGAGAGAGTTTGCTCTCCTTCTTTTCTGCCACTCATTTATCTCCTGTGTTTTTTTGTTTGTTTGGGTTTTTTTTTTTACTGGGGGGATTTGCAATGAGGGGTACAGTAGGAACGAGCAGATTTTGATTAAAAAAAAAAGACAAAATGGTGCAGGAGCCATTTGGTGCAATTTCATCATGATATAATAGACACTTTAAAAGAGGAACAAACGTTCGCTGTTGCAAATTGGTTTCAACCCGTTAAGATAATTTGGGTGAACACGATCCACAAAACTGTTGCTTTAAAACGAAAAAATAAACACTGTATAACCATCATACATCAGAAGCACACGGAGGCGTTGTGTAACATGTGGTGCAAAGAATGAAGGCATATTCAATTCACAACCTACATACTCAACGTATTGTTTCTATTAAGATTCACAGTACACGTCAACAAATTGTCACAAATCATGAAATACTTCACCAAGGAGCAGAAAAGTGTCACAATGAACATCGCAAAACATCGTAATCGCGTCGGAAACTCATCCGTGCCAATATAAAAGCACATGATTGATGACGGGTGACTAAGAAGAAAATAAATGTGTGTGAGGGGTTTGACGGTGGAGCTGCACTGGAATCAGTTCAGAGAAAATGAAATGGTAAAAATAAATGGCCAGTGATCCTGGATCAGTGTTTTATTTTCCTAAAAGCGAAAGACGCTCCATCCTACAGCATTTCTTTGGTCTCCAGCTGTTGAGTAGAAGCCAAACTCAGCAGCCAGGCGGACCACATGGTCTAATATGCGAAACATTAGGATCATTGATTCGTCATGAGCTTAACACACAGAAAAGATTTGAACTTTCACAGACTTAAATGAAAAGTGCCACTTTAGATTCTCTTTGATTTGTTTCATTCACCCGGTCTGAGTGCAGGACGTGACGATGCTCCGTTTGAACAGTAAAACACAGGCATTGGATTATTTATAAGATCAAGGCAAAACCGTATTGAGTCCGTTCGCGCTCCGATTCCACGCTGAGGCGCCGCCTCGTTCTGGAGGCCAAGAGGTAAGAGTTTTAAAGCACATTTTAAGAAAGGCATATCAGGATGTTTCTTTTTTTTTTTTGTTGAAAAATGCACTCGGGGCGACGCGCGAGACTCAACTACAAGCTGCAAGTGTCCGTGCAAATGTGTACGAGACTCTGGAGCCTTCCAGTGCTTGTTGGTAGGTCTGCAGCCATCTCATCCTGTGTAAACCTGACACACGGACCCAAGGACATCCTCCCGCCCCCCCAAACACCCCCACGCTGGATGTGCAGCCGTCCATCCGTCTCCCCACGCCTCTTCTCTCAAAGGCTAGTGTGCACAAACAAACAGCAGCTCCATTCAGACCCAGAGAAACGGACCCACTTCTTTATGCAGCTCGCATTGTGACTTCCACCCCCCCCCCCGTACCTGGGTGGGAACCCCCTCTTTCTCGGGGGGCAGGCAGTGTCCAAGCGGCAGATCAGAGCAGGGCAGACAGGCATTTTCCTGCTCTGACATTTTTGTACAAGCCGTGTACACTGGATGTACGTATTCTTTGTCCACAGTCTTTTACATCCAGGTTTGAGGTGCAGCTATAAGTTCATCAATTAAAGTTCTTCCATCGACTCCCCCCCCCCCCCCAGCAAAGGGAAAGCTTTCACAAGTTCGCTCTGCCAGCGGCAGCCCTCCAGGAAGTTTAGCAAAGGTGCATGCCGATCGGTTAACTAGATCCGCATCAGCAACAAGGGCTGCAGCTTCTCTTCTATGTTGATTCTCATCATGCGGAACACTGCTGTTGATCATGAATTTCGGGGAGTTTTCACACCCCGAAATGGCTTCATTTGAACAAAGCATTCTAATAAAAGGATATCATTCACATAAAGTCCAGTTGTTTTCAACACCGGGAATCATAGCTGTCATCTTTCTCCAACCGGATGGTGAGCATGGGGTCGAGACTCGGCCCAGTCACTGGGCGCAGGTTGTTTTGGTTGGGGCTCTGGATCAGATTATAGCTCAGGTTTTGGTTCTGGTAGCAGTTTTGGTGGCTCGGCTGATTTGGGTGCTGGCCGTTGTGGTACATCACTGAATGGTGATGACCAGCGCTGGTCTTCTTGGGCGCCCAGTGGTACCGATGGCAGCACAGCGTCACCACCACCGTTACAGTGACAAGCAGCAAGAGGGCAGCGCATCCCGCCAAGACATAGTACCAGTAGGCCGGGAGGGGCTGCACCGCCACTGTGTCTACTGTGGGCTCCAATCCAGACATGGCTCCCCCTGGAGGGCAGGAGGACACATTACTGGTTGGCACTACGGACGAGGGAGGCAGGCATGCAGACCGCATTGGAGAGCCAAAGGCTGTCTAATTCACTGTTCCATAACCCCCCCGGACAATGATTATTAAATCAGCCGTAACTAGGCACCCGTCAAGCTTTAGTTTTCTCCACAAGCGGAATCGAGCCTGTTATTTTTGTACCCCTTTCAAGAAGCCAGGAGTGAAAAGTATAATGAATGGATTAAACCAAGTGTTAATCTGCTCTATCTTAAGATGCGATCGGATAGCATGCCTCGCTAACTAGCAACGGGCATCGCTTTCAAGGCTTTCAGGCACATCACTGGCTAGAAACCTAAAACTACTCTCTGTTTGAGCGGTTTTCAGACCCACTTTGCACGGCTATGTTAGAATGTCTATAAATGACTTCACATTGTCTCGTCTTCACGGTGGCGGCTTTGCGTTCGCTGATCGAACTGATGAGAGCTAGCTAGAAGTGAGCAGCTTTTGTCCTCCTCTGAATGAAATCAAGAATCTATTGTTTCTGAAACTACAGATGATTTCGCGTGTTAAATCCGCCATTGTTCTCCATGTAAATTGCATACATGTTGGGCGAGATCGTAATGCTTGACAGGCCACTAAGGGGTAACAGTAACTAAAGGGGGGTTGGGTTCAGTGAATGGTCAATTACTTTAGCACTGAGCTGCAATTACGTCTCTTGCTGTTATTCGACTAAACAACATATACAGGATCTACTGCAGGCAAAGAAACGTACAGCTGTAGCTCACTTCCCCAATATTTAAACACCCAACTGCAACTGCAAGTCTCCTTAAATCTTAAATTCTCTACAAATAAATCCCGATGCATGTTTGTTTTTCGATTATGCTGTTATGGCTTCGGCCGATGCAAATGCCACAAACAATTAGCCGCACATTGACAGGAGGCTCATGCGATGCGTTCAGCCTGGATTATGCAGTGACTGGCTGGAGCCGGACGAAGAGCGGCGAGTGTTAAAAGTGGTTGTATTCGGTAAGACGCAGCTGCTTTTATCAGGCCGAGATAACATTGAAGGCAGTACAATGGAGGGAGAACTAGATGGAAAAGGGAAGAGGGGAAATGAGACGGGAGAAAGGAGGCATTATAGGAAGAAAGGATGGAGTGAAACAGAGAGGGATAGAAGAAAGAGGGGAGAGGGGGGGGGGGGGTGAAGGGAGCGAGCTAATCCTGCCATGATATCTTTAATCCTGCATTAGAGGGTTCGTCTGAAACTTCAATACTCTGTCAACTCACCGTGAAAGAAACCCGTGGAGAGCGAGGTTGCTGGAGGAAGGAAGGACGGAGAAAAAGGAAAGGAAGAAAGATCGTGCAAAAGGAAAAGAACGGTCAAAAGAAAGAGGAAAGTGGAGGAAGGAGTAGATGGAGACGGGATAAAAGAGAGCGGTGATGAATGGACAGAGGCGGCAGAGGTGCAGAGAAAGACACGGAACCTCGAGGAAAGCAGAGAGCTTAATTTTATCTCATAAAAAAGTTCAGACAAACTCTTTAAGGGTTTGAAATTGGCTTTGATTGTAAAGCTGTGCTCTGAGCGGCCTGAGCGCAGCGCCTTTGTTTCAGCGGATGAACACACGGAGGATTTCTCGCTGTAAAAAAAATGGCCGTTGCTTTTTAAAAATGTATCTAAAAGGAGAACAAAGGGAACATTTTCTAAAGAGAACCACTCCTAAAACGGGCTTAAAAGTGTGGCTTTCAAGGGGCCGCGGCCACTAAAGTTTCTTTTCTTTTTCTCATTCAAAGTTTAACAATCCAACCGCCTGGCCTTATCTGAATGAGGCAAAGCGCAGGTGAAAGGGTGAGAGGCCTCCATCGTCAAACCGAAGACAGAATTCTGATTCTTTTCTCTCAAGGTGAGCGTGTGCGTAGCATGACCGGCCCGATGCCTCCCTGGTTGCCATGGATACAGAAACCCAACACAGCGGCACGTCACGCCGCAGGATCACGTCACTCAACAATCGCACATTACACTTCAAATCTGATCCACAGGAGTTTCTCCATTAACGTGATCTTTTCGGTCTATTAATTCATTTAAGTTAACATATTTATGTAAGCTTTCCCCCACCGCACACTCGCCATTTTAAACGATAAAGATCATAATAGGATGCAATTAAAAAGGATTGGTTGCCATGGCAGTGCATTCCTCCTCTCGCACTGCGGATGGAGTCATTCTGAATTGATTTAATTTAATCTAATTTGAATGATGTTCTAACAATTTCCTCTCAGTGCTTTCAACACTGAAAATCACTCGCACAATCAAAACTCTACTGCGCATATCTGCATGTATGTATACGGGGTTAAAGTACATCCAAGGAGAAACGCTTTAGTTCTTAGCTGGCTTTTCAACACGCGTCTCAAAGTACAAATTCAACCCCTCGCTTTGGGGTTCAGTCTCAAACATACGTGTGGGGGAGCTGACACTGTTGTCATATGATACCGGCTCAGGATCCAATACTCCATTAGGTCAAATATTCAGCACGTGAGGCTGGTGAGAAGAGTTTCATGAGTTTGGCTCTGGGGCTTTTAATATTTTTTGGGGGGGTTGCTATGCTTGTTTTTTTTTTATTATAGGATTGTGGTTAACAAATAGCAACAATGTTCAAAATCTGGTTTTGACCTATTCACACAATAGGAGCACGTGACTCTCTAACGCAATGGCAGACACACACTGAGCCGACTCAAACACTGTAAGCAGCCAGTCACAGTGAACATAATGACAAAGGGCAACAACAAAAAAAATGGCCAAAACGCGTAATAAGAAAAGTAGTGACTAAGAGAAGGAAGACTGAAGAAAGAGCTTCCATGTCGACGGAAATGCCGGACGGAGGAATGAATGAGCGAGGAAGTAGTTAGCCAGCTCTGCTATTCTAGTTCCATTGATAACCGAAGAAAATGACCTACGTCGCTTTTTAATTCATTCACCATTTGACCGATACAAAAATACACTATTCACACTACAGGCACACCCACTGTGTACACGAATACCAGTAACTGATCACACACCATTAAGGATCCGAACCTGCCAATGTCTTTGTAGTAAGAAATCGTGTAATTATGTGTCTGTGTTTGCAGCAAATAGTCATTTTCTCGCTAAGGAACACAACAAACTACACAACGTATCGGCCCAGCATGCAGGGAGTCATGCTGAAACGATGCAGTGGATCCATTCAACGTTGTTCCCATTATTTCAATAAATGTGGAAGTTTTATAGGTACGTAGTTATATTTAATGTTATATTAAATGCCACATTGCACTATATACAGTATACATGTCATATAAATATATGAGATATATATATATATATATGATATATATATCAGGAACCAACCGAGGGCAGGATTTTCCGTGAGTATAAGTGTCTGTTTAGCAGTATGCTACATATATTATGCTGTCAAGGTCACTCTGGGCCATCGCGGTGCTGCAAGCTGAGCTCAGCAACAAGCAGAAAGCACAGACATCTGGCACAGGAAGTAGGAAGGGAACAGGAAGCAGGACTTACTGGTTATGCCAGGAGTTAAGGCGGGGAAAGGCTCTGGAAAAGAGTAAGAAAAAAGAAATGTTATTGATGATGGTAAATAATTGATATGTGTGGTGAATCTCATTTGGCGATTACGCCAAGTAGTGGTTCAATTGTTCTACCGTCGGCTTTGAGGTAGAATTTCCTGTACTGACATTATGAAAATGTGAAATAATTAAGTGACAAAGCGCTGTTTTATCAGTCTCTTCCATATAAGGGGTTTCAAAGGTTGGCTCTTGTATCATAATACAGTATGTGAGAGGATGGGCCGTCATCACTTACTAAAGAAAAGAAGAAAATAAGCTAAACACTGTGTTAACGTTACAATGTGAGCATTTTGATTGAGCACATTTTTTCAATTATAGAATATTTCTTTCAGATATGAAATACAGCACCATATTTGGGATTTTTTTACGCTGGCAAATTTCCATGATTAAATTGATTAATTGATTAAATCTTTCTGATGATTAAAAGAAATGCATTTTAAATCTGCTGAAATCGCGAAAACCGCAGGACGCCGCAATTTTTGCCAAGGCAAGTGTCCTCTTTTTTGAAAATCAATCAAGATTTGTAGAGTTCCAAGATGACATAGCGCTCTGAAAGCCAATAAATCTTCCAGGACGACAGTCATTTTTCCAAGAAAAGAAGGACGCAGGCAAAAGAGTGAGTTTTATGGGTTGAAAAACAGGAAGCACGTGGTCCTGAATGCCTCTCTCTCTCTCTCTCTCTCCTGCTCTCACTTTAGTCTTTCTAATATGTCATCTATGTCTCTCCTGAGGTCACACAAGAGGTGTCGAGGTTAGAAAAAGAAAGAAAAGAGTGAAGGAAGGGTGAGCAGACGGGAAATAGAGGGCTGGAAAGGAAGGGTGGAGGTAAGTTGAAGGGTCGTGGGAACAGGCACTGAAATTTACTGCTCTTTATTATTTACCGCAGGATACGACATCTTTTATGAAAGTGTAAGAGACGGTGGGGGAAAAAACAGAGAGAAGCACATGTTTTGAGGGAAAACAAGAGAGAAATATGAATTATGAGGAGTTTCTTGATGGAATGATGAGCAAATAATACATAAAAAAGAAACGATGGAAACACATTGTTTGGAAAAGTAAACGTGAATTATTTAAAACCTACTCCTGCGTCTAGCCGGTGCGTTTGAGGTTCAGCAAAAACAACGCTTCCTTAACTGAAGCCCATCAGCGCCTTAATCGGCCTCGGCCTCGTGTCTGAGAGGTGAACCGAACATTCACACCCGTCTCTCGATGCTCGACAGACTGACTTTAAAGACAAGGCTGACGGGACAGAGAGCGAAGGAGAGAATAGTCACAAAGCGGAGGGGCGGGGTGCAATGGGAAACCACTGAAGGAGATGGAGAGCGAGATATGAAAGATAGATTAGTATCCGTGCCCACAGGCCGTTTGTGGCCTACTTTCCTTTTTATATATTTTTTTATGCGCGCGCGTGTGTGTAAACGAGAAACATTATGAGTTTTTATAGCCTCACTCTCGCTTCAACCGCGGGAGCACGAGGGAGTCGGCAGAAGCTGACGTGTTGGCAGACAGGCAGAAACACTCACGTGTGCACTCCGACAGCTCGACACTGTTGCTCATGTGGATGTTGTCTATCCTGATGTGGCCTCTGGTCGGGTGGTCGAAAAAGCCCTCGAACGCCACCTGGATGGTGGGGGAAGAAAATGAAGACACCACGATGTCCCCATTGAGCTTAGCATCACATTGACTACAGAAATACAGCCGACTCAGTGACAGGTGACAGCAAGCGCCCCCCCCCCCCCCCCCCGCCACCCACCTGATACTCTCTGGGGCTCTGGGGCAGGATGGTGCGGCCCTCCCTCCAGTGGGGCCCCTGGTCCCCCTTCAGGGCCCAGAGCAGCGTCTCGTCCTGGTCGCTGTCCCTCAGCAGCACCCTCAGGCTCCCCAGCGCCTCCCCCTGCAGCTGGTAGTAGAAGACGAGGCACAGCGGGCCCCGCTCCGGCCCCACCTCGGGACTCAGGAGCCGGGCTCGCTTGCGCTGGGTGTGGGCGCCCCCGTCCAGGTAGAGGTAGTTCCCCGAGAAACCTGGAGGGAAAGGAGAGGTGGTGGAGGCCTCATCTTCGTATCGGATCAGCAAAGTACTACCGAGTAATTACTTGTAACACATAAAACAGTTGTGACCTTTACTCTGATTTATAACCCCCTCCCTTTAGCGTTTAACTTTACGCTTTCTGTCTTTGCTGTTTTGCGTTTCATCCCTGTAATTGATCCCGTTGTAACGAGCTGGGTGATTTGCGACGGCGCTGCCGCACAAAAGCCGCGTCGAGCCCGACGTACAGCGGGATGTAATAATGCAGCGGAATGTGGCCGCTTGGCGTTGAAGCAATTACCTCCATCATCCTGCGGTACCGGCCTCAAACCGCGAACGAGACTTCCATTTCATCACGGCCGCTAATGGCCGAGGATACAAAATCAGCACACACACACACACACACACACACACACACACACACACACAACCACGCGCACAATCGAGCTAAGCAGCCCAAATCGCTGTGGATGCTGACACCTCGTTCTGGTGCTCTCTCTGTTTTTGCGACCCAGTCAGCACCAGTACCAATGCTGTAATGTGTGTGTGTGTGTGTGTGTGTGTGTGTGTGTGTGTGTGTTTGAGTGTGCTTCCCCTGCACACACTCACACTAATGGTAACAAAAACAAAACAAAAATCTAATTTACTTCCTTTCCCTCCTCTCAGCTCGTAGAATTGATGGACATGGAGAAGGGGAAGGTAAGGGGGGGGGGGGGGGGGTGACACAATGGTTTCCCCTCCCATAACAGGACCATAATCATTAGCCTGCTGCTGCGCTTTGGCTGTGTGTCTCGTTTGTCTATTATGGCCGCGGAGTAAAAGCTTTGCTGGAGCTGCAAATAGTCATTTTATCGGGCGGACGGACAACTCATAAGGAAGGAGAGAGAGGAGAATCCATCCATCCATCCATCCATCCATCCATCCATCCATCCATCCATCTGTTCTTCTTCGACTCTGTTTTCCTGCCTCAACTGAGACACACAAAAAAAACTCTCTGCAGATTTGGCAGCACATCACGCTGGATGAATAATGGATTTGGGTGGAGGTAGCTGTGTTTCTTCACTTGGAGGCTCCGAGAAGAGAGGACCTCAATTACCGTTGCTCATTAAGTACAGTTAAGGGGAAGTGGCAGTGTTTTTTCTGTTTCTCCTCGTTTGATCTCGCTGAATGTACAAAGGGAGGGAATTAATTAACAACTCTCCATGGGAAGGATGGGCAGGGATGCAGAATTGGCTCGGAGGGAGGGAGGGAGGGAGGGAGGACGGGGGGGTACGTGTGCGTCGATGTCTGTTGCAATTCAGTCGCGGGGATCTGTTTGCCAACAAATCTGTGTGTGAGTTTATCGTTTTGGATCGTAGAGTTCCGCAGTATCCGTGCAGAGTAAATGTTATAGAGTTATATTATGCAAATGCAACCGTCACTTTCTGCGTCATTTCCGATCGCCACGATCGAAGCAGAGACTGTGGAGTAGTTTCAATGCTCTAGTCACTAGATCACAATAAGTAGAGCTGCCTTCCTTCCTGGCCGTGTTGCAGTTGATTTTAGTTACATTTGAAAAAACCCTGAAAGCGATGAACCTCCTAAAAATAATAAAATAATTCCTGGATATTTATGGATTTGACATCACAGATTTGGGTTCACATCTTGTGCCCCGCATGTGGTCACGTTTAGACTAAAACGCACAAATCCTGCTGTGAGTGGAACATAAATGTTACAGATACAAGAAAATGGTGTGTCTTAATTAATAGGTTTCCGTGTTGATTTTTTTCAGTGGTTTATCAATATGGGTTGTTGATTGCTCATGAAACATGTTTGACTTCTTGTTATCTACTTAATCTGGGTTTGTTTATACTTGCTTGTACTGTAAAATACTAATTTTGTGATTCTTAAAAAAAAAAAAAAAAGAAACCATTAGTTCAGTTATTTTTTGTCAACGTCGGGTTCAGGTTGTAAAGACAAGAAGCTTTTTAAACGTTGCACCTTTTGGGTCAAACCGAAACTCAAATTCCATCAAGCAACGTGACTCTTTACCTTCCCCCCCCCCCCAGTCTCCTTTCCTCTCCTTATCAACAACATTACCAGCTCAGACAACCAGTCTGAAGTTCCTTTCTTTCCAAGGAACTCCCCGACAGGGTATAAGACTGTCGCAGATCAAAAGAATAACTTAGGAGCTCTGTTTGCGTCGGATTTTCTCTTTTACCAAAAATACCCTAAAAACGCTTTCAGCAGCGTAGGATGGGAGTTTGATTTGCATATCGAGACAGCTTCTAGACGCGGAGCCGCGTACAACGAGACTTAACGTCATGTTGCCGTCTAACGCGGACATAGTGACGCTGCTATTTCAATTACACACACACGCGCGCACACACACACGCGCACAGCGGGCCGGTGTGATGTAGAGCTTCTCCTTATGTCACGGCCCTGTCTGTTTATCAAGGAGCTGCTCGGTCAACCATGAAGCGGAGGGCATCAGCATGGACACAGAAAACCTTGGTGGGTGGCAAGGTCGTGTGTGCGTGTGTGTGTGTGTGTGTGTGGGAAACAAACCCACACAAGTTGAGTGTTTAATACGCAGGCCGGCCCACCTTGAGTGGTTTGCGTGTGTGTGTGTGTGTGTGTGTCTGCGTGGCGCCTCAGGAGGAGCTAAAGAGCAAAGGCAGCACTTCTGTCAAAGCCATCATCTGACTTATCAGAGCGCCGCGGGTGATGTGTACAGGAAGTGTGTGTGTGTGTGTGTGTGATGGATAAAACAGTCTCGGTTATCCTCTCGCTGTCTTATTAAAGATAGACAGATGTTGAAAAAGCCAAGTACCGCTGAGGGAGATCGAGGTCAGTGAGGAGAGGCACTGCTCACAGTGACGGAGCGAGAGCGATAGAAGAGGAAGCAGGGCGACGAGTAGGAACGTGAGAGGGAATACCGTTGAAGGTTAAAGGGAGCTGGAAATAAAGCAAAACGAAAAAGTATGCAAAAGGAGCAAGAGTGAATAAAATAACAAAATAGGTTGTGTATTAAAAGCAAAGGGCGGCGGGGAAAGGAGATAATAAAGTAACATGGAAAGTGAGAATGTTGTGAACCCATTTTTCTTTTGAGAAACTCCAATTAAGACACGGCTGTGAACCCATTTAACAGATAAGAGTGAAATTCTTGCATCATAGTTGCTGTCAGTGTTACAAGCCCGTTGCTCATAATTAGCCACGCAAGCCTTCCAACATCCCAACATGACGGCGCTTTGTGTTCCGCGTTTATAGAATGAGAAATGCCTTGAAATGAAGGACACCCAGCGAGATTGGATGTTTAATGGGGCTCAGGCCTGGAAAATGGGTGGATTGTCCCTTTAAATTACTTTCACTAAGCAGGCTTGCACGGCAACGTAAGCGTATTTTGGGGACCTGCTACTCGGACCGCCGGAAACAGGCGGAGGAAGCGAGTTGATTGCAATATTGATTCAATCTGGAAAACCACGTTTCCAGCACGGATTCGATACTCCCGCCCCCCCCCCCCCCCCCCCCCCCCCCCCCCACCGCATGATCCATTTGTGTGTGTGACCAAAAAAAAAAAAAAAAAGAACACAAAAAGAGAGAAGGAGCTTCTCAAACTATGTGACATCACGTGTCCGGCACTCACTGTCCGATCCGAGCGCCAGGTCCTGCCTCGTCCCGTGGGAGCCGTGTCCGGGGGACCCGCTGCTGGCCGTGTGCAGGGACCAGCTCACGCCCGACTGGGGGTCGGCCGACCAGCCGCACAGGCTCTGCTCAAAGTCGCACACAGCCGACAGCGACGGGGTGGTGGCTGTCGGTGGGGAAATGCATTGTGAATAAAGGCGTTGGACGCCTCTCTTTTTTGCTGCATATGTACCCCCCCCCCCCACCACCCCCCTCAGCATCATGTGATCTTTGATGTTCCGTGCTTTTGGAGATCTTCCAATCATATTTAGATGTGATTTAGATTTAGATATTTAGACGTGTGTGTGCGTGTGTGTGTGTGCGTGTGTGTGCATGCTTACCGGGTCTCATCGCAGCAGAGGTCTGTTCCACTCTCGGCAGGGTGGGGGTCACAGTGTCGGGTAGGGTGGTGGTTTCTGTTACGAAGGAAAAAGAAGGCGGCGCCATTTAACGCGTGACGTGTTACACAGTCACTGTTCATGCCGGAGCTTTCCGGCATCAAGACAGAAGTTTGTCATCACTTCGCTGAGCTGAAGAATGTGGCACAGTGCTCACTTCACCCACTGCAGGTTGGCACACACACACACACACACACGCACACACAGATGATGAATGCTGCATTCACACTGACCTTGGTACAAAGCAGCATGCGAGCAGTGCATGATGGATCAAACCCAGGCCACACACACACACACACACACACACGCACACACACGCGCGCCAGCAGTGCTGTATGTCATCGTAACCTCAAGACCTTCTGGTCTTAATAAGCAGTTTTCTACAGTTAGTTAAGGCTCCTTAAACGGTCCTGAATGCTTCAGCAGCTCCCGCCCGCTCACTGAGAAAGCCGAAACGTTGACGTAAGGGAACGGAAGACGCCGCAATACGAATTATTCTTAGAAATTACCGCTTTCTCTCTCATTTTCTGCCGTTCGTCTCACGTTACGTCTTTTATTTTTCTTTTCCTCCCAACATCTGTCATCGGGCGGTGGAATCTGCTCCCTCTCTCCCTCCCTCTCTCCCTCTCTGTCATTTGTCACAATAATCTGACCACTTTCAGATCTGCTGTGCAAAACCACTATCAACAACACAGAAAGCTCTTTCCACACACACACACACACACACACACACACACACACACACACACACAAAAGACTCTTTCTCTGCGGCGTAGAAATGAAACCCTATCTGGTCTTCTTTCTCTTTTACCCCAACCGCAATTTTCTTCTCATAACTCTTTCTCTCGCTCGCTTTCTGTCATCTCTCCCTGAAGCATATTTTGATTTCCACGTGTCCTTTTTCTCCCATCCGCCTGCTCGTTCTCTCTTTTTGCGCCTCTTTCTTTTGCTCTTTTTCTCCTGCGATCTCTCAATGTTTTTTTTTTTTTTTTAAATCTTTCTCTCCGCGCTGCCGCTCCGTCTCCTGGTGTTATTTTATGTTCGCCTCGAACCGCCGGGGCAGTAAATCTGAGAGCACTTGTTGATTTACTGCTTGTTTGGCTGCTCTAGATGTTTCCACGACTGACTCGCTTGGAGATCTGCATGTGTGTGTGTGTGTGTGTGTGTTGTTTAGTGTGAACTGCTAACCTCTGCTAATAGCGTTTAGGTTTGTTAGTCTGCTCATAGTAAAAGTATTCGGGGTTGTTATGTGAGCCCAAACAGAAAGGCCTCACGTTGGCGTCCTAACACAAGCGTAGCAATCGCGCGCACACACACACACACGCACACGTTTCATATACAAAATTAGATATCAACATTGGATAAGTAGCTCCCAGCTGCTGACATTAAGCTGTTTTAATTTGGTGCCCTTTACCACTGTAATTACCCCCCATACGGAGGGAGGAGGGGGGGGGGGGATGAAAGAGGGAGGGACGCACACACAGACACACACACAGATACGGAGAAGGGAACGCAACCTTTTCGACCGCTCACCACCACTTTCCTAATTAGTGACCACACGCAGCTTCCTGTCACCCTCCCGTCTCTGCCTCCACGTCCTCTCCACCCGTCTAATCCGCTTTTGCTCTCCGTCCGTCGTCCCCCCCGTCCCGCTATTGGTCCCGCTCGCTGTCCTCTTTGTCATCTCGCATTTCTCACTAATTTCGTGGTCCTCGGTGCAGCTACTGCAAGAGGTCAGAGGTCAGCAAACAAATACAAGCAAACCTTTTGCTGACTTGAAGTTGCTGTTATTAAGTTATAAACGTTCTTCTTTCTTTTAGCAGGAACTTTTTTTTCCAGTTGGACATGTTTTAAACATTAGGATCCAAATAGGGATGTAAAAGAAACACTGATGTTTTCTTCTGAATTCTGCAGACGGGTCATCCAGAGCGCCGCCGAGTTACAGCAACCTGCCTTCCCTCTCTTATCATGAGACACACACACACACACACCTCAAACTAAGAAACAGAAGGTGTTTGTATCGTTTAACCATGCACACACACACACACAGACACACACTGTCATAGGCCCAAGGGTTCATTGTGAAGCTGCTGACTGAGCAGAGTGAGGCGGAAACAGAGAGACGAAAAACTGTTCAATTATGGAAAGAGCTCTAGGTATAAATCTACCTCTGTCAGCCTAAATAATGACTACTGGCACAGTGTGTGTGTGTGTGTGTGTGTGTGTGTGTGTGTGTGTCGGAGTAAG
>NC_135704.1:15836083-15883583 GCF_964276395.1 Gasterosteus aculeatus | reverse complement strand
CCTTGTTTTAATTCACTTTTCATGTTTTTATCTGTATTATACCTGAATTTTATTTCTATTTCTATTGGTAACGTGTGTTCAACTTCTTCCTCCTCCTCCTCCTCCTCCTCTTCCTCACCGCACACCTCTTGGCTGGCCCTGACACATCTAGGATATATTGTTCCCATCAGGCTCTCTGTCGCCCTGCTTTCAACACACACACACACACACACACACACACACACACACACACACACACACACACACACACACAAGACACACACAAACAGAAAATACAGAATTCTAGCAGCAGCCCATCAGTTGCAGCTAACAGCCCACTTCAGTTCCCCTGGGAACAGGTGCATGTCATTTCCTGTTGTTGTCTGCACCTCTCAGATGTCTGAAATGACTAAAGCAGTAAGACTCAGTGGCACATGAAGCAGAAGGAGAGGATGGAGATCAGAGAGGAGAGGACCACTATTTGAACGCGCCATTTGCCAGTGAGAATAGAAGTCTGGCTGAGAAAGCCTTCAAATAGGCTCCATTTGGGGGTTTTAACCAACACAACATATTAGGAAATCAATTAGTGCCAAATTTAAGCGGCACATTAAAAAGTGGTAAATGTGAAGAGATATTTATGTGGCCTTATCATTGCTGAGGGTAATTTGCCCAGCGACAAGTTCCATAGAACGGAAACATATTGTAATAAATAACATCTTCTAGTGGTCTGCATTTGTTCCTCTTTACACTAAAGCATCATTTCTAGCACATTCCGGGGTAGATTGTGGATTGATAGTGAATATAACTGCGCAGGACGGCAGCTAATCCTCCACTACATAGCTACGTGTTATTGACACAACAGGCTGAGAACACAATATGGCACCACACAGCTGGCCTGTGTGAGTCCCATGACCTAGACATGTTAATCCCTGTCCAGACATGCTGCATTAACTCCTGCAGAGCAAGATGATTAACATCAGCCGCTATGCAGAATGTGACACACACGAGTTAACAAACACCGTACTTCACGCACAGAGATGGACAAAAGACGCACAACAATGGCAGATTTACACATCGACAATCTAACATGAGGTGTTAGAGGTTTTTGAGGGCATCAGGGCTTATTTTGTTTTAATCTGGACCTCTTTTTAAAACTAATATCTAACGCAGCAACAGAAGTTTATTCAAATTAACTTAATGTTTTCCGATCTGAGTGTGAAGGAAGGTACCGGTAACAGTGTGAGTCAGCGTGCTTAAGTATTCATCTACATGCACATTCCTCACAGACATCCAGCACGTTCTTACCGGGCAAGTCGCAGCCGAGGACCTCCATCCTCATGCCGATCCCAGCAGGGGACCACCTCTCCGGAAACACCCGGATGTACTGAGCCACGATCTCGTCGAAGCGCCGCACCTCAGGAGTGTCGTAGTTCCCGTTTCCCTCGAAGATCTGCGAGGGAGGCGAAGGCACACGAGGGGGGGGGACGTCACGTGGTTTTCACTTGTTTCATTTTACAGGGAAATAAGAATGTTTTCCTTTCAATTCCTGCGACTGCGAAGTTCAGGTTTACTCAACGGTAAAATCCAGCAACGCTCTCTAGCGAGCTCCAACGATCCCAGCAGCTTTTATTCTACCGTAGTTCAGGATTTAAAATAAAATGCGACACGAGTATTAATGCTTGTTGAAAAAGCCGACGCTCTCTGAGCCGTGCCTGAGATTCAACACGTTGATCCGCTTGACTTCATGCCTGCTTGACATATGTGGCGTCTGCGGGCGCGCCGGGACGTCGCTCTGTGGCAGAGAACAGGCATCGAGCGCGAGCAATCTGAAACGATGGAGAACGACGTATCCGCTGCGGAGGTAGTCAGAGCTGTCATTTCACAGCTCCACGCGTCTCCAAAAACACGACTGCACAATTGTGAGGCTGTCTGTCCAAAGTCAAATAACACTGCTAATCACCACTGTTTCCATGTACAGTGTGACATGTGTCATAAAAAATAACAATAGAGACTGTGTTTTCTTTGATTTTCAAGTATGCAGCCTGTGGCAAAAGCACACGATTTATTACAAGCTGAAAAACTGTCTAGACGGCACAAATCCTTTCAAAATGTGCGCTGTGAACGTTGTAATATTGATTTCATTAATTGAATTGCATATATCTTTCTTCCCGAATTCTATAGGGGGAAGAAAAAAGTATGATGAATATCCCAGGATGCTCATTTAAAAAGACAGGCAGATGAGAGAGAACAGATTTTTAGCATCAGGAGAAAAGCTCGGCACTAAGAAGTACTATTAACGCTTTAAGACGGCGGCTCGGAAGGAGAAGAGAGCTTAAAGTGCCCCGAGTGTTGATGCACGGAAGACATTTTTAATTAACACCCGTGAGAGTCAAATGGAGGATGAATGAACGGGGAGGATGAGACACAGAGAAAAGCAGAGAGAGATTGTAGACTTGTAGAGCAGGCAAAGACAGAAAGACGGGAGAATGAGGACTCAGGTGATTAAATTGAATTATCGTCGGAGCCGAGGCCGTATTAAACGGCTTTCTCTTCTCGGAAACGACAAAGCAGAGAGGGAGGGAGCGGGAGGCAGATGAAGAGCGAAAAGGGATTGAGTTGAAAGACAGCTATAAATGAACTACGAGCGAGGGACAGCGAGAGAGGGGACGTCTGCCTCCTTTACCTTGGCCAACCCCGTCTTGCCGTCAGTGATGTGAGTCCAGTCCTTGCCGGTCAAACTGTGCGCCAGCTTGTACTTCCTGACGAACGCTTTGTTCTCGGCGCTGGTGCTGCCCTCCAGCCCTCGTGCACCCTGGGTAATGATGCCCCGCACCATCTTGGGCACGCCGAGGTCCGTCTGCAACACAAACACGGCCACTACTGTCAGCTGCCTTTCTGCAGCGGAGGAGACCACCGCTTCCCTCAGAGCACGTCGCCATGCTAAAGAAGAAAGGCTTTTTTTTCAGGTTGCTGTTGTCAACTCAATGAGTGGGTTGTTTATATACGAGTGTAGTCGGTGGCTCATGTTGGTGTCCGCTGTGCAAATCACTTTGTGTTCTGCAGTCGGACGATACGCATTGGGATCTTCTTGCATTACATTTTACTGTTGCAGTGGAAAAGGGTCAATTAGAAGCTGACCGAAATGCACATCTAGCAACATTTGCTAGAGATCCCCATTGGAGCCCATTTTCTCAAACTACACTCCGGTTGGTGATGCAAAACGAGCCCAACTGGTCCGTAGAAGTCATCCACGAGGACAAGGCGACCTACCTGAAGCCACTCCTCCCCGGCGATGGGTTGTGTCGGGTTGGGAAACCAGCCGGACCGACTGGCCACCAGCCTGGCGGCCCCCATGGAGCCGTGGATGTCTCTCATGGACGAGGCGGAGATCTGGGAGTCTGGAAGCAGCCCAGACAGCATGCCTTGCAGCTCCGAGCAGGGTGCATCTAAGCGGCACACAGAAAGATGTATATATGTATTAGCTTCAAGGGGATATGCATTGCATATTAATGCAGAGCAAAGCAGAGTTGGAAAATGTTCAAAATGTATGAAAGGGTCGATGTTGGAGCTTTATCTACTTGTAAAAGCATCACCAAACTATAGTGAAACAAGATGTTAACCAAATGTTCACTGTGATGAATGCTAAAGCTCAGGTTTGGGATATGAAAAGGTGGAATGAAATTAGAGAGAATGCCATCGAAAGTAGAAATCGAAGAACTGTTAACGGGCGTGCGTGGTATTATTATCATCCCTTAGAGTCTATTGGATTGCCTTGCAGCTACAGAAGGTTGCTTCATTACTAAGCATGTGGAATTCAAGCAATGATTTAATACAAGCGTTTGATCTCGTCTTGGAGCAAAACGTGAGCTGATAAAACGCTACTTTCTATCGACCCATTGCAACATTTGTTTTCTTCCCGCTGATGCAAAGTTGATGCAGAACTTTAACCGAGCTTCCAGAGGGGAATCTACATGGGGAATTGAGCCACATGAGTCCCAAACGGAAGAAGCAAATGAGAGTGTGCTGTAGATCAAAGGGACACTGCGTATGTGTTTCAGTCTAACCAGCATCCCGATGTCTTATTGTCATGAATAATGAGAAAAAACAACAAAGGGAACACAACTGTAAGACGGTGGCTCCGGTGCGGTCGCCCTTTTATCAAACAGAAAGGTACGACATGAAGGAAGCAAGAGGAGGCAAGGATACAAGGTGAGGAAGGGCAGTCAGAGGACAAGGAGGAGATCCAAAGGGTCAAATAGAAAGACGGCAAAGAGCGAGAGAGAGAGAGAGAGAGAGAGAGAGAGAGAGAGAGAGAGAGAGAGAGAGAGAGCGCGCGGCGGGATGAAGACAGAGGGAGCGGATTGACAGCAGCGGGCGACGTGATCGGCGGTGACTGCAGGCCCACGCCGAGTGTCTAACGCCGTGATGTCTGCAAACGCACCGCGGTACGCTAGATAATGAATCAGCAAGAACAGCCGAGCTCAACGGAAGAACATTTTATTACCGCATCTATTGCAGCTCTGTGCTTTTATTTTACTCTATTTTAAGCAGTGGCACTCGAGCAGGTTTTTGTTTTTTGCAGCGGGAGTCGATGAGAGTATCATCTCTGGAGATCACAGGAGCAGAAATAGTTGGATATCACACACGGGCATGAGAGCTCTCGAAGCTCTCGCACACACACATATGTACACACACACACACACACAGTGATGCATGCACCAGCGCATAGAAGTTGAATAGACGAGCGCTCTGATGTTTAGCCCACACACACACACACACACGCTGAGGGTCTCTACAAAAGCAGTAAAGTACACCAGTGAGTGCTCTACCTCACCGATACACACACACCTACACACACAGAGGCATACGTATAGCTTTCACGAACACGTACGATGCATAAGCCTGCGGAGAAAAATAATAAAGGTGCTAAAAATAAATGATTGATAGGTGCTGCAGGGCTCAAATGAAGCGAGATTTAAGGAAGGGGAGACGGAAGGATGGAGGAACAAAGCCGAACGAGGAAGGGACAGGGGGGGGGGGTTCAAGGGAGAGAACGAGGGAGAGGGAGAGAAAGGTGGGAATGGAAGCTGTCAGCAGGAGGCAATAGAAGGACGGAGGAGAAATGAGAGGGAGGAGAAAACAAAGGACATTGAAGAGGGATCGGTAGAAAGCGAGGAAGAAGTAGAGAGACATAAAAGTGTGATTTAAGTTAATGACGTGTCACTGACTGAATGCTTTATGTTGCCTTTATGGGCCGGCGCGGGGGCATTGCCACATCCTCCCGGCAGCGTGCACGTCGGAATCACGCAGGGAAACAGGAACGCCCGAAAGACGCGTAGGTGGGCGAGGTGAGAAAGTTATGCTGATATATGGTGCAATTTAAGGTGTTAAAAAAAGGTAAAGAGTGGTTGATAAGGAACCAGGCAAAGATTGCTGATTTATGCCACATCCTCGTCTCTCTCTCTCTCTCTCTCTCTCTCGATCATGCACACACACACACACACACACACACACACACACGAGCAGCGTCATATTGTTTTGGTGTGATTGTGATTTATTTTGGTGCTGAAATAGCCCCCCTAGATAAGAGCATTTCTGTCCCTCTCAATGACCACTGCCATGGCAGCAGAGAGGCTCTAACCCAATAATGATACAGTGGAGCTAAAAAACACACACACACACACACACACACACACACACACACGCACACACACACACACACAAATGGATTGAAACACTCTCTTTTACCATTTCTGTGACACACAAGCACGCACACAAACAGTCTAATTAGGTTTTATCTATTTATAGGATTGAGCTGATTATGCTGGTTGAAATCGTGTTTGTTTGCCGGGGCTGCAGATGAAAGCTGAGAGCCCGTCTCTGATGTTATCACCCACACATCACACTGGTATTATTCTATTAGGACTCAGTGTGTTTCTTTTTGTGTGCGAGTGGGAAAGTGAGAGGGAGGATATGTATGTGTAACAGCGTGAGTGGGCGTGTGGCGTGCATGTGAAATACAGAGAGGAACAGAGGCATTGGATTGATTAACACGGTCGGAAATTGTTTATCATTTGCTTGTACAAACGAGAAGTAGGAAAAAAAAAAAAAAGATAATTTTGCGTTTGCCCGCTCGTTCTTTTTTCGAACTTGACCCGCCTTGTGACCCGGCGTAAAAAAGCTACGCGTCACCCGCTTCTCACCGGTGATCTGACAGCCGTAGAGCTCGAACCGCAGCGCGATGCCGTTCTTCCAGGTCTGAGGGCGGACCCTCACGAAGCGGGCGAGGACGGGCTGCGGGATCCGGTTGAGAACCACCTCCGTGGCGTCGGTGTTGGCGTGGAAAACCTGCGCGGAGAAAGAAAAATATTAAACAGCTGACGGGGAAACCCGTGCATGGACAGAAATGTAACAATGGGACGGCCCCAAAGTATTTTTATGGTCGACAGTTTCCACAGTAGGACTCCAACAGTGCACACACGCACACACACACACACACACACACACACACACACACACACACACACACGCACACACACGCACACACACACACACACGCACACACACGCACAAGCACACATATGCGACATAAACAAACACACACGGTGAATTTATTGCTTCTGTCCACAGAGGAATAAATGGGGGTAAATGTTTTCTAGCACACTCGCACACAGACGTACAGTCTGAGGGGATGCACTGCGTTATAAATCAAGTATGTGGGAGAGCATCCTCTTCTCACAGCCCTTTGACTTAACCACACATAAACACACAAACGCGTGTACACACACACACACACAACCAGGAAAACATCATCTACACTAACGCACAGAGAGCAAAGATGCTGTCGCCCCTCAACGCACACACACAGACATGTTACAGAACACACACGTTCTTAAAAAGGGCCCTCTGAGCTCCAGTCATTTCCTCTGAAAACACACACAAACACAGTTAAAAAGAAAACCAAATGGAAGCAGCAAAACCCGTCTCTTGACAGCAACACTTCACATCTAAGTCACACAGGCCTCTCTCTCTCTCTCTCTCTCTGCCATGATGCTGTCCTACAGCAAATCTAAGAAAAAAAAATACATATCCTGTTGTTTCCCTCATGAACCTCAAAGGCGTTTTTCCCCCCTCTGTGTCCTTAACACTGTTTCCATTATGTTACATCAGTGGTGAAAACACAACCCAGTGTGTTTATTACACACAGAGCCAAAGGCCTCGCAATTACTTGGGAAGTCATTTATAGATGTTCGCTTTGTTTTTGGAGTGTGTGTGTGTGTGTGTCAATCCACTGGTCCCGGTCCATTAAACAGCCCGGCCTGTCAGGGCCGACACAATGTGGATGAAAGGAACGGTAGCCGGGCCGGCTGGGGATTGAACCCGCGACCCGCTGTGTGTACGACACAAAGGCAGATGCAGTGAACTAACGCCCCGGCAATGGCTGTGACCAGTTAAATGATGGAAAAACGCCCGAAGGCCCCCGAAAGACTTAATGGAATCGTGGCGGTGGTGTGTAATTACAGCGCGGTGCGTGTGCGCGTGTGCGTGAGCGCGTCGGCGCGTAAACGTGTAATTATGAAGTCTCACTCTGAGGAGTCGGGGGCTGGCGGGCGCGTTCTAATTTCCCTCGGTGCGCACCGAAACTTTTCCTTAGCACGATGTGTGTGTGTGTGTGTACACCCAAAAGGTCTTCGTGCGGCCTCTGTGTGTCCTTTACCAGCTGTTGTGTGTGTACGCTGTTTATGGACACATCTGGAGTACATTTCTCTTTCACCAGCAAACAGAGCGGCTACTGTGCTTCAGCTCCTTTCACGGTGAGTTGACGGCATTTCGGTGCGCCGTCAACTCACCGCGCCCCGGTGCCCCCCCCCCCCCCAGCCGGCTAATACGCCGGCTACAACCGATAACAACTGAGAGCCGCTGTCGGCGGGTGAGCTTAGCGGCCGCCCGCTGGCTCCCTCCCAGGTTGACAGCGGAAGCTGCGCCAGGTGTGTTGTGTGCGCTGCTGTGATTGTTAGCTTCTGGACGCCATGTTGAGAACCGCGCGGAGGCAATCCTCCTTTTAGCGGAAAAAAACACGCCGTCCGGGATTCGGCAACCTTGTGTGTTTCCAAAAGGGCCGCGACAATCATTCTAAGGAACTGTGCACCTGCGGCCGGGCTCGGGTTATTTTTGTGTGTGTTGGTGTGTGCGTTTTTGGGGCCCGAGATTGTGAGACAAGGCAAGCTGACACCAGCAACCGTGGGAGGGCAGGAGGGGGGCAGACGCTTAACTTTACACCTCTCTTTTCCTCTCCCCCTCTCTCTCACTATATATATATATATATATACTCACACAGAGACATACAGACACACAAGTACAGGCCAATGCAACAAGCAGAAATACTTCAAACAAACACTTCAAACAAACACTTAAAAAAACGATCCAAGGCGAGAGAATCTTTCCGATTTAACACACTTTTATCTCTCAGTGAAAGTCAAAGGTGGGGGACATGGTTTGAATATGGTTTTCTTCTTCACCTACACGCGCACACACGCTCCGCTGAATAACAATAGTGTGCAGGGCACAAAGACGCACATTGTGTGGCCGTTTCTGGTCTCAAAAGGGTGACGAGCCAAACGTATAACCATTGGATGGAAAAAGAGCATGAGGAGGTATGTTCACCTCATGGGAAAGAAGAGAACAGGTGTGTGTGTGTGTGTGTGTGTGTGTGTGTGTGTGTGTGTGTTTGTCGTGAGCCCACAGGACCGCAGTCAGTCATTCAGCGCACGGTGAATTATTTAAATGTCCGTGCTACGTGCGTATGTGTGTGGCTGGAGTTATAAAATAGTAAACCTCCCCCCATCTCCTCTCATTTCATCACACAAGGACAAATGCACACACAGACTTCGGGGAGGTAACCTGGGTTTGACAGCTAAATCCTGGTAAGTGTGTGTGTGTGTGTGTGTGTGTGCGTGTGTGTGACAGTTACAGGTTACAAACCAAACGACTCATGGCACCATTATAAAATCCCCCCTGGTCCCGTTCCTCTCTTTTTCCTCCCAGCTTTACTTTCTTAATTTGTCACAAACTCTTTCCTCGCTCTCCCCTTTGACCTCTACCCCCCCCCCCCTCCTCCTCCTCCCACTCGTTTTATTTCATTTCCCCTCCCCTGACATCCTCACAGGCTGTGTTGCTGGCACCTCTGATCTATCCAGAGGGATTTGTGGTCAACACCCTTGTCTGTAATTTTCATTATTCCTCCTCTCCTCCGTTCATCCCTCTTTGCTCCGTGGTTCCCCAGTGAACGCTTCTCACCCCCCCCAACCCCCCCACTTCTTTCCTCCTTTCACTTTTACTCGTACGAACCTCGCTTTTCTCCCATCGGTTCCCACCTTTCATCCTCCCTCGGCACGGCTCAGTTTCTCTATCGGTTCTGTACTTATTTTTTCTCGTTCTTAACAACTTTCCTACACGGCCCTCTCATGACGCCTGATGCCTCTCCCACCCTCGGATTCCACCCACGTTTCCCACCTTTGTCCCTCTCCCTCCATCCCTCCTCTCTCCCACAGATTAAGGTGGGAATAAGAGGTTTTGGTCTTGGCAGAGGTCCAGTGTGGTAATGGCCACAGACAGCTCTGCCTGCAGCAATTCCGCAGGGCTACATAATGACATTTGTACCACGTCGTGCTTAAATGTACCTCTGCCAGCAGAAGGTCTGCAGCTTCTCGAGACAAAGGGTCAAACTAAGACAACATCACGTCTGCTCCCGAGACCTCAGGTCCCAGCCGGCCCACGGCTGGATGGTTAAAGTTATACTAATCATCTTTTATTATTCCCGTATCTGTATAAGACTCCCCTGTTGGCGCACTCGTGATATTTCCCATGAGCGGTAAGAAATGATCTGACATGACCTGATCCCCGGGAGGGGATATGAAGTGGCAGCTTCCAATTAAAAGCAGGAACAGAGGAATGAAAAGACATTTATGGATGAAAAGACAAAGAAAACAAATAGATATTGGTTAAGAATCGCAGCGAATCCCAGAGAGACAGCACGGCCTACTGGTTCTGCAATCATGATTCTGACGTAATCACATTTGCCTGACATTCCCCTCGTGTCTCATACTTCTTTCCCCTTTTTCTCTCAAGCACAGTTTTGAGTCAGTACCTGTCAATGGTGAGTACAATGGCAGTAAAATGGGAAGAAAAGCTGCACGTGTGCATCCTCCTCCCTCCAAACCCCCCCCCCCGCCTTTACTTTCACATATATTCCACATGTCCCATCTGGCTCATAACAAGCCTGTAATAAGGTTATCAAATACATTGCAGATCACACAAATCATCGGCCGTGGCGCGACACGTGACTCCCAGATGTTTGGAACGAGTCAGCGTGTCTCTGCGTGAACAGCGGTGGTTTTATCGAAGATTTACTCATCTGAGACAAACGCTAACGAGATGTGCGTCTTCTCGCTGTCGTGTGGTGCACCAGTGTGTGAGAGTGTAAACTCTGCACAAAGGTTTCTTTTCCTAATATCCATGTGGCTGCCATTCATCTCTGCCCCCTTTTCAGGACTGCTGCACATAAAAGACGACTGTAATAATTCTTCCAGATTAACACACACCAAACCAGAGCTGAAGTAAAGCACAAAACCCCATGTGTTTGAGCAGCATGAACCTGCCTGTCCGCCTCATGATGACTTTCTCAGAAACATATGGGGGGGCAAAGACTGACGCAGTGCCGAGAGAGAGAAAGAGAGAGGCAAAAAGAGGGAATCGAAAAGAGCGCAAGGGTGGAGGATTACGGTGGATGGAGATGTGAACCGCGGACACGGAGGGAGGATTTGATGGATGACAGAGTGACAAAGGGGAACTAGTGAAGAGGTGAGCGAGTGAAGATGTCAGGTGAGAGATGAATGGAGGTTCAGCGAGTTAAGGAGAGAGGAGTCGAGGCACTCGCACATGTCCCCCCCCCCCCCTCGCGTCGGTAGAAAAGCTGCTGTACTCCGGAAAGAAGTAATACATTTAAGTAGTTCCCGTTGCTTGGAGCTGATCCCTGAATGAACTGATCTAGGATCTGTGTCCAATCATAAAAACCTCTTTCCCTGGATCACGCTGTGGATGCATTTTACACAACCATAAAACACTCTTCTTGGCCACTGGCTGCAGACTTATTTATATGTCTTTCTAACATAAAAGGCAGACGGTTGAGAAGGATCGGAGTTGCCGATTGGTGTGTCAGCTACAACGTAGCCCCCGGGACGCTCACGCCATCATAGAGGACCATCACTCTCTGCTCTACCTTTACACAGCACCTTCAACTCGATAGGCCGTTGGTTTGAGGATGTGAATATGTGCGTCTGTCCGTGTGTCTGTTACTGTGACAAGGGAGGGGTCTTCTACAAACGCACACACTGTCCTTCCCATATTAATTCAACCCTGAACGCAGCTTTCCAGAGTTACGGGGGCAGCGAAAGGGATTATATGATCAGTGGTAATTATAGTGTTTGATTTTTATTGCAAGTAGTATGACGCTATTTCACTGTCTATACAAGTGACCGTTGATGGTGAGCTGATTGATGACATTGGTTCATTGTGCACCGTTTAACCCAATTAAAAAAACCTCCTCGTCCTCATCTTTTCTCTCCACAATAAATGTTTTTATTTTTACCCAGACTGTCTTTCTCCACCACTCCGTGTGTCGCATCCATCATTTCTCCGGGGGGGGGGGAACTACATCCATAGGTCTCATGGAATCTGCAGTCCACAGAGGAACCCCAGATGGTTGCTCTGAATCTCCTTTTTCCTTCTGTAGCATGAGAGGCATTTGCACTGCGCTGCCTGTGTGCGTCTGCGAGTGTGCGTGCATGTATTAGTGGGTTCATAGCACACAGCTAGACGTGCTGTTCGCCTGCAGGACAAACATGTGTGACCGCTATAGCGGTGGGAGCGCGGCCGTGATGGAAAAAACAGCCACAACCGCTGGAACGCTCCTCTACTTTAATTGCAGTTGCAACCATTTCCAAGACCCTCGATACCGTCGGCTTCGTTTTCTACCGTGCCCCCCCCCCCCCACTGATGATTCATCGTGCTTTAACACCACTGGGGGAGGTGGGAAAAAAAAAAGCCTGGAAACCTGTCCAACCGGGTCGACATTCGGCAGAACTCTGACCGGCGAGTAACGGCAACCAGATGGGATGTGGAAAGCAGCCTGCTGCACCTACGGCGGCGCTCTACCACGTAGGCTTCACCTCGGGAGCTGATTCTGCCTCGATCGTAAACCCTTAAATGGAGCCCACTGAGCAGCAGTGGAGGTAATCGCAGACGCCGGGTTGTGGTCGAGTGGTGCCGCACATGCTTTACCTCAGGAATGTGTGTTCGTGCACGTGCACGTCGAGGCTTTTTGGTGCCCACCTTGTGATTCTTGCCGTGTCTGTAGACCATCCAGTCCTCTCCGTTGGTGCTGACCTCCAGCTTGAAGGTGGTGACGTGGTAAGTCTTTTGAGTTTCCTTCGAAACGGCGCCCTGGGTGGCGATGCCGGTGAGTACCTTCAGAGTGTGGAGGTCCACCTGTTGGCAGGAAGGACAGAGGGAGTTTCAACAAATGATGAAACAAAATTTTCCAGGATGCAAACCGGCTGAGAACTGAACCATATTCTCCGTTCTTCCCTGATCCAAATGATTCTTATCCGAGTCATACGTGCGACAAAACGGCCCTGCAGCTCTTACAACGTTAAATGGGTTAAAGAAAGACACAAATATACACCTGAACTTATCAGCATCCATCTCTCCACCTCACCGCTCTACGTCGCCTCTCTCCGGGCAGATCGATAGTAACGACCTGGGGCTCATTTTAATTTCCCTCCATACAATAGCCCTAATCACCGCCGCAGCCTGATTCCGGATGCTCCGCCCGGTGTCTGGCATGCTGCTGGCAGTGTTGCATCGTACATAAACATCATTGTGCGCTGAACGCAGGCTTATTACTGTTCTAATACAAAGCACAATCTATTTGTAACCTCGGTCCGACTACGACCGTTTAAACTCTCCGTTTTCATACGTTACGTTCTGTCGAAGAGAGACAAAGAGACGCTGCATGCAAAATAAAGAAGAGAAAATGAGAAAGGCTCTACTGTAGGTTGTAACATTCATTCCCCTCCAATGGCGCTGTTGAAACCTGTAGATTAATCAGAACTTGTTGTGTTATATGTGTGTGTGTGTGTGTGTGCATCCCACTGGGGGATACAGTTGTACAAAACACCGGGGGAGGTAAAATGCTGCGTTTGTTATCTGTCAGAGAGACAGGTGTTTTAGATTACTTCCAACACACACACACACACACACACACACACACACATGCCTCCCCGCTTAGGACCAGTCAGGGATCCACCAAGACAACTAATCGATAGTCCGCGACCAAGGAGAGGGTGAAGAAGAGGGGTGCGGAGTAAGGGAAATAGGAGAGAGAGAGAGAGAGAGATCAAGGGAATAGAAGGAAGTGAAGAATGAATGAAAAAGGGAGAGAGAGGGAGAGAGAGGGAGAGAGAGAGAGAGGGATAGAGAGAGAGAGAGAGGGAGAGAGATGCTAAGTGAGCCTTCCTCGGGAAGGCCTCTCATCAATCACAGAGTTGTTGGAAAAAACAGAGCCACCAGAGCTCACATCATCAATCTGCACCACACCTCGCTGGACCAACCCAGCATAGAGTAGAATAGAATAGAAGAGATAACAATAGCAGAGAACCGAATGGAACATCATCAGGATAGGATAGAATAGAACACACTAGAATAGAACATAAAAGGACAGACTAGACTAGGATAGAATAGAAGAGAATAGAATAAAAAAGAACAGACTAGAATAGAATACGATAGAATAGAATAGAATGTAACAGAACAGACTAGAATGCAATAGAATAGAATCCCAGAATGCCCCATCGGTGTGCGCCGAGAGAGATCCAAATGACACACGTGGCTCTTGAGCCAACATAGCAACACACACATGCCTTAGCTGCGTGGGCAACACAAAATCAAACACACTCGCGCAGACACGCATGAAGACCGCGAGCGCACACTCGGTTGAAAGAGACCACAGGGTGCTGGATGCAGAAGGAGAGGCATGTTGGCATTCATGACAGCTGCTTGTCAAGACAGGAGGTTGCACACGCACATATGCATCACATACCTATGGACAAACACGCACACTTGCACGCACACACACACACACACAGGCGTGGACGGGTCTCGGTCTTTGCAAAGTGTTAACGCAGGGGAACAGCTGAGAGCCTCTGAGGAACGCGGCAACCCGACCACATCGCCGGTGACCGGAGGGGAGACGGCACGGGGACGAGCGGAGACTTCTCCTCAAAGTTATTCCACGCAGAGATCGCACACGGCACACAACAATAATTTGCAATCTAGGGGTCCAGGAGCTTACATGGACTTTAAAAAGATAAAGAAAAATATATCTTTCAGGGGATTTGCGTTGATTCTCTTAACGTCGGCCAATTTAGCGAGGGAGCTGTCAGCTGCCCGTCGAGGTGGAACAGGAAGGAAGAGACTGATGGGACCTTCACGCTGGTCCTTGGCCAGGGTCCCTTCCTGTGTCTGACGGGCCAGAGTTTGGCCTCGGTAGAGCTCCGACAATCAGAACTGCTGATTCTACTCCAAACGCGTCTGTGATTGTGTCCTCGTTTCTACGTGTTCACAGTCGAGGCGCTAACCTGCTTCCTGTTTCTTTAAGCTAAAACACGGATCCGTCACTGGCTTCCTTTACTCGCTGAACACACCTCGGGGTGCGCAATCGCGGGCTTTAGAGCGGATGGAATACTGTATGTCAGCCGTGCAAAAGAAAGCCTAATTCTTTGTGAGTTTTTTTCTGAGGTGTGATTGTGCGTCGGGAGTCGAGCAGCTGGCCTCCCATAAGAAACAGACAAAGGCCGCATCTGACGTTGGGTTAGGGTCCAAAGCGATGACCTTAAGGAAGGGAAATCAGGCGTGAGATTGCGCCTGTTCCAAAAAAGCCCGCCGACAATGAGTGAAGCACAAAGCCTGCGGGCTACAAGAAGGTGACACCCGACAAGATAATCTGTTGTTTATCGCAGGCGCCTCGCAGGCTGGTTTGAATGCATTTGTGTCTGAGGGGTGAGTAAACCTCAGCCTCCCTTTAGCCTCTCACCCGGGCAGCCTCATAACTCACACCTGGCACACGGATGGCAGGAAGTTGGCACTGTGACGAAACACGGGAAACAATGCTTTAGCCGGGCACCTAGCCGCTGAACCGCGATATCACTTCATCTCCCGCCCACTCGCTCGCTTGCACTCGCTCGCTCCCACACACTCGCTGACACGGATATAGCTGCGGTGGAGTTATTATGTGTGACATGTCAACGCAAAAAAAAAAAAAAAAAAAGCGATTAAAATGGGAGTGCAAACTGTTTTTAGTTTCGCCAGAGAACAATTTTTCAAGTGTACGATCCTGTATTTCAGGAAGGAAAACGGCTCACAACGTAGATATTTAATCTAGTAGCCTTGACATAAATTCTATGTATCATTAAATCCTTTTTTGCTTTTCACCATCCCTGGCGACACTCTGATCCGTTAACTGTTGTACTCATCAGTAACCATCTTAAACTACCTGAAACTACCTGAACACTTTAGACCGGCCGAGGTGAACCCGATTCACATTTACAGTTTGTGACCTAAGGGATATAGTAGTAGTTTCCTCATTTGCATTCCTCATTATATATAATAATATCATTTCTGAGGAGACCTTACCAATGGACCCAAAAGATCTATGAATGAATTGCACCACGGCCCCAGGTGGCTAAACTCGTACCTGCACAAATTCCTTGTTGCTGTCTTCGTTGGGAGTCCATCCGTTGTCATGGTAATTGAGTCGTGCCTGTCGTGGTAACCAGTGTTCATCGTAGAAACTCGACGAGGCCGTGATCTGGTCATCTGTGATCTTCCCTGACTCCATGCCGAAGGCATTACTACAGTGGAAAGCTACAAGGAGACAACAGGAAAACAGGGTTAAACCAGTCCCTGCATTTTATTAACTTATTAATGATTTATTAAGCGCACTACTACGGTACTTACTCTCACTGACTTCCTTGTGCGTCATGTTGTAGCGAGCCGAGAAGCCGTCTTTGGCCACGGCCATGTCCGTGTGGAAGGACAGGGAGAGAATCCCGGTAGACGATTGGATCTCGGGGGGCACCCTGGTCCCGCAGTACCGACCAATCAGAGGGCCCACTGTTGATCAAACGAGAGGTATTAGATCATCCGCCGGTCAACATTCTGTCATCGCGTCGTATGTTATAGGCCTCCGTGCTCCGCGTCGAGGTGATTTAATATTTGTTTCGTTCCTTTAACAATCCCTTCATCCCTTAATCCTCACATTGTTTTTTTCCCCCTCTATCCTTTGCTACTTGCGTTGTCTTTTTCTTCCTGCCGTTGTCGTTCATCAGTCCGGCCTCCTCCGACGTCTGCTCGTAACTCCACCCTCTCATGTCAGCGCCTCTCCTCCCTCCACCCTTCAGCTCTATCCCGGGACTGGATGTGGTGCTACAACGTGTACAACTTATGTGTGTACGTGTGTGCGTGTATAAATCCTACTGTCCTCTTCTCTAATACCACGACTTGTATATGTCGACACAAACAGATGAGTGTGATTTAGAGCCCCGGGGTGTGTGTGTGTGTGTGTGTGTGTGTGTGTGTGTGTGTGTGTGGATGGGTGGGAGTTGATTTATACTGCTACGCCCTGACCCCCCCCCCCCCCCCCCCCCCCACCTCTTCACAAACACACACATACTGTACGCAAGGCGGCTTGCGGGGGAGGAAGGGGAAGAAAATAGCCGACAATCGATCAGTGCCATTGATTTCTCTTTTTTTGTTCTCTTTTGCAATCGTTGGATATTTGAAATCCGGCTCTTGCGAAAACAACGGTAATAATGTTTAAAGGATAAAGGGAGAAAAAAAGCGTAAGAGAATCTCAAATCCACAGAGATGATTTCTAAAAATAAAATGACCCATGTTTGCATAAATATCCGGGCCACCAAATTGAATATATATATTATTTATTTTGAACGTTTCTGTTTTTTCAGGCAAGAATGGTTGAATTTCTCTTCCTCCCATAAATAAAACTTCAGCACCTTCTAAAATTCTAAAAAAAAAAAAAAACATTTGTCCCTTTCCTGCACCCAGGAGATACAATACTGCATGTAACACACAGACAGACACACAACGATTGGACGGGAATAAGTGCAAGCATTCAACACAGTCCCACTCACATGGGAGCAAAACGCAAATAAAGCGTCAGCAGTTACACACATTGGAACCCTGCAGGAAACAAACACGGCGGGCTCTTGGTCCTGGTTTGTTTTTCTACTCGTCCTCTCTTCCTGCTCAGGACACTCCGGCAGCGGTCCTTCACCTCTCAATCCCATTCAGAATGTTTCCTTCCCTTTCAACCTCCTCCCACTTCATTTTACTTCGCTTCCTTTCCTTTCATCCTGCTTTCCCTCTTGTAGTCTCCGTCAGGTCGTACAGACTTTCACCTTCTCTTTTTCTTCCAATTTTTTTACCTTTTTGGTCATCTTAATTTTTCTTTTTGGACTTTCAACTTTGCCATCTTTGTCATGAATAGTAACAAAGATGTATATATATATATATATATATATATATAGTATATTTGTTTTCCAAATCAAACCTTCCTCCCTGGTCCTTTCCAGCTTCAACTCCCCACAAATCTTCATACTCGCACACTCTTTTTTTCACAGTGCTCTTCTGGCCTTCATCTCAACTCCTTCGTGCGAGCCCACCCGACCTCTTCCTGCCCTTCCACTGCGCTTCTTCTTCTCTCTACCTTCTTCCATCTCTTGAAACTAGATCCAGGCTCTCTGCGCCTTAGATTTGTTCTTCCTAAATCTCCCAGGCCTTCTAGGAGCTACACCAGAAATACATACGGTTCCTCCTCTCACCTCGCCCCATCTCTCCCTCCTCTCGGCAGCTCCTGTTTTATTTTCCCCTTTCAAACAACGTGCTGTTTCTCCACAGCAGGTGCCAACTTCCTGCCCCGTAAGCTCCGCTTTCATCCGACACACGGCTACTGAAATAGTTGCGGCTCCGGCTCGGCCAATAGCGGTGCAGGCGCCGTTTTAAAATCGGCTCCGAGATTCGACGAGCGAATCCATCGCCTAAAACCCGTCCATGTCTCACCTCCCGGGAGCCCGTCCCACACTTCCAGCCAGTCGTACTTGCAGTCCCCCTCCCCGCCCGGCAGGGGGTCGTTCTCCAGGTCAAAGGTGAGGAAGGCCAGGGTCACGTCCATGCTGGGGGGGACGATGACGATGAAGGAGCACTCCAGGTTGTGGGGGTACTTGTCGGGGAAGCCCGGGGACTCGATGAGGCCGGTGGGACTGGTGAAGTTACGGGAGCAGTCCGAGCCTGTGACGCAGACACAGAAGGAATATTACAACCGCTGTAAAAGATAAAAGATGCATGAGAGCGAGAGGGCAACACTTCAGAGGGATGAGTGCCAGGAAGGTCTGGATGTCCATGACAGAAAAATGCATCTGCTGGTGTATATTAAGTGCACTTCTGCGAGATGCTGCATCCTACGAGCAACCTGGGACGATACAAGGACGACCTCAAGAGATCTTAGAGTTTAAAAAAAGACACAAATCGCTGTTTTGAGGTAAATAGTGATTGATGTGATTTACTCTTTGAGTATTTCCAGACAATCTTACGGACAGAGAAAGAGAAAAAGTGGGAAATCGAACTGAGCAACTGACCAACAGTTATCAGAAGCATTAGATGCCACCATACGCGCACACAGACACACACGCGCGCACACAAACACACACACACACACAGTGATCTGAGGGGTAATCTGCGTCTCTTCCTTTCTGAATGTCTGTAATAGCCTCTCTGTTAATATCGAGTCACAGAGTGGATGTGCTCTCTATTATCCCAGTCCACCCAGCCGTGTACAACCATCACCCCGACACACACGCACACACACACACACACACACACACACGCACACTGACTAAGCTTCTTACAGTAACCCATTTCCCTCCAGTCTGTTGGACTGTCTGCTGCTGTGCATGCGTGCTTGTATGAGTAAATGAACGTAAAGTGAAGAGGAACACATTAGGAGAGAGTGTGTGTGTGTGTGTGTATTCTCGCATGCAAAGTGCATTTAGACACGTGTGCGCGTGTCCATGTACACTTTTAAGAATTTGTAAAGAGAAGTCTACGTCAGATATGCTCGAAACCGTCAGACCGTTTCCATCCGTCTCACGTTTATGCCGCGCGGCTTCTGCTTCATGCTCATAATTGCAACTAAAAGTGCCTTTTTTAGGATTTCTATAATTATATTACCCTGATTTATGGGTATTTGGCTATGGGCAATGGCACTAATGAGATTAGGCAACAAACTGGCGAGTTTTGGCAGCGATCATGGTTGTTAGACACACGCGTGCGTGCAGGAGCTTCGCCTCTGCGCAAGGAAATATGCCAATATTTATCATTTTGTTTCCTGAAAGTATGGTTGCAATTAACAAAATTAAAAAACACCAAAAATAGCTTACAAATGATGTGGTAAATGTGAAGATATATTTACCACTGAAACCTGCAATCTATTTTTAGTGTGAGGCCAGTTTGTCTCCATGAATCCATGTCGTCGTGTCCCACTTTCTACTGCTTTGTGTGAACGTCTCCCCCTTGCAATGATTCCAGATACAACGAACTGTATCTCGCCGGGTTCCCCTTGTGTCCCTCCCCCTCTCCCCCCCCGCCCCCCCTCCCCCCGTGTAGAGCCAGTAGCTGGATAACGTCGGCCTGAGAGACTATGAGTGAGTCTGTGAGTGTGGGTCTGTTTAAAGTGCACGCCTGACCAGTTGTGTTGCCTACAGCTATTTTTCCCTTCTCATTACTTCATGTTCATGAACATTGCAAAAACACTTGTGCCCTCCTTTCTCTTTCTGTCCCTCCTCCTTCTCCCTCCACCTCGTCCCTCCTCTCTGCCATTTAATGATACTAAAACCCCACAAGGAACGTACCTAAAATGAGTTTAATACTATTCAAAACGCCTTCTACTCTCTTCTGCTGTACGTTCATCTGTCTGTTTTCTATGAATTTTGTCTCCGCTCGTCCATCTCCCCCTCGTCCATCCCCCCCCCTCCCTCTTTAGAACCGTGTGTCTCCCGCGTCTCGCCTTTTCTCTTCGCTCCTTTCTTTCACTCTCCTCCCCTGCTGTTCTTTTTTCCACCCTCGTCCTATAAATCTTTTCATCTTCCTCGGCTCCATCGTCCCCGTGTCTCATTTCCTATTCTTTTCTCCTCACTTCCCATCCGTTTGAATTGGATGAGTGTGAAAGAAACACGTGTTTCACTGTGGGGTATGAGGTTAGAGGAAGCGTGTGTGTGTGTGTGTTGCCGGGTAGATCTGGCGCTGGTGCTTCTGGTTCACTGATTTTGGGTAGACGGGACAAGTCCTGTCAGTTTGTATGGGTTTGTATGGCGAGGATGCATTTTTGTCCATTTCCTCCACGCAGGTGTGCGCGTACGGTAAGCTGTCTTTCATACCAGTGGGCTATTACCCCGAACGAAACCCACAATTATTCCCCCTTCACTCCAGGTTGAGTTAACACACACAAACACATTAGTGCACATTTAGAGGGGACTTTACATAAACACCGACACGCACACACACACACACACACACACACACACACACACACACACACACACACACACACACACCTCAGGCCCACACACACAGCTCCACAGATCCTTCAGACCACAGCTTGGTTTGTGTACGGTTTGATTGTCACTCAGCGTCACTTCATTTGGGGATTTTACGTTGCGACATTCCGGCGCTGCATCTCGGCCTCCGTCACATGATCACAGCAGGGATTTCCCTGCACAATAACTTTCCTATTTAACCAAATTACCGATAACATGAAATCAGGATGTCACAAGAAAACCACCCCATTGGCTGATTTTAATACAATTTGCTAAATGCTCCGACGCAACATTTCTAAATGACTGAAGTCGTGAAAATGAGTTTGACATGTTGGAAAACACCGTCTGCCATGACCCAAACAAACTGTCTGCTTCTTTCTAGTATTTAGAAAATAACCAATTGAAGGTACATATTCTAGAAACATCTGCCACCTTCCATTCTGAAGTCTCATTAGTCGCTGCCATTGTAGGTGCCAATATCCTTCAAACAGCCCTGTTATAGTGAAGATGTTTAAAATCGTCAGATCTGGAGCCGCTTTCCTCAATGGAAGCCGGAGGAGGCAGCAGCGAGCGATCTGATTGGTCGAAATGTGTAATAAGCCGAGTTGACGTGTCGTCGGACGGAGGCAGAGAGGAAGTGCCTCGAGGTATTTGGTGGAACGTAAACAGCGGCAGTTATTGGAAGGATTGTCACGATGGCTTCCACTTCTACGCCGCCTGAGGATTGTGTGTCTGTGTTTTGCTCACAGAAATGTGTTCGCACTGCGGGGAGTCCCTTCTCATTCGGGTCAAAAGCTCGCGGGGTAAAAAGTTAATATCGGGAGGCTGGGATTAGTTTTTTGGTTACGGTTGCGTTTCGGGCCTGGGGTTGGTGGGTTAGTGGTTAAAGGTGTCCCGGGAATGGATGCATGTTGATGAAATGTCCTCATAAGGGACACAAATAGGTGGCGTGAGTGTGTGTTAGTGAGGGAATGTGTGCGTGCAGACAAGCTGCCCTGCATTTGTGAGTCACCGTCCAGCCTACATCATGCATTCACGTGTGTGTGTGTGTGTGTGTGTGTGTGTGTGTGTCTGGAGAGTTCTGGGTCACCATAACAGCTGGGGGCACACTGCCTAGACAAT
Organism: Gasterosteus aculeatus; assembly: GCF_964276395.1. Classification (NCBI taxonomy): domain Eukaryota; kingdom Metazoa; phylum Chordata; class Actinopteri; order Perciformes; family Gasterosteidae; genus Gasterosteus; species Gasterosteus aculeatus. Next base: position 15,861,759 of record NC_135704.1, on the reverse strand, counting down.
GAGTGCTGATTGGTCGCCGCATTCTGGTGCCTGTGCTCCTATTGGCTGCCGTTTTACTACAGTATCCATAGAGACAGAGCGGTAAACAAAAACAAGTTTGTTTTTGTATTTTTCTCTTTTAGCATTTTTTTTTTTTTGCTTCCGCCCGAGTCTGTCATTTTGATGTCAATTACTTTCATTTTAAATGTGACCGTGTGATGGACACAATTCACATGGATGCTTTTGATTATCGGGTTAATGTGTTTTATTATTATTGGATGTGTGTCAGTCCAGACTGTTCATATTTGAGAGGGTACAGTAATTAGGACACTCCTCACACACACACACACACACACACACACACACACACACACACAGACACACACACACACACACACACACACACACACACACACACACACACACATTCTCACTAGTCAAAGAATAGGGGAGTGGGGATTAACCACTATCAGAGCTCAAAATGTTTTGCTTTGTTTGAAATAATTGTCAAACATTTTACATACACTTTGTTTCCTGTCCCAAAAAAACACTCAAGTGAAAAAGAGCCTTCTGGCTGAAGCTCAAAACAGGCTTCTAGTATCACAGATTTAAGAGCGAAATGTGGAGAAAAGTCAAACGAATCCACTAAATTATCCCTACAAATTAATACGTGGACTATTTTCACCCGGAGCTGTATTTTTCTATTTTCTGAGAGATAAAACAGCAAAGAGCCATAAAAAATTTATTTGACAATGTTACCAAAATGACAGATTCGTCTTTATGTTCCTCTCTCACGGTGTTCACGAGGAGAGACTGAGGTTAACCACAACAGAATGTGCATGGGTGGCACAGATAGGTACATATTTAGACAGTTTACCGTAAGGCTAAACAGAACCTACACACACACACACACACACACACACACACACACACACACACACACACACACACACACACACACACACACACACACACACACACACACACACACACACAGAGCCTGACAAGCGCACAAGAGCTATCTAGTCACCCACATGACCAGCCGTTCTGCTGCACCTTCCAGGGTAACAGGATCTTGTTAACAGTATGGCAACAGCTTGCATGCTCCAAATGTCTCCATTATTACTGCCAGGGAACGCTGGGCAGGGAAAATACACACGTACACACTAACACAAAGTCACACAAACAGACAAACTAGAGGAAGTCCAGTATGTGCTAGTGTGTAGTTTATCAATCTAAGCAGCTTTTACAACCAGAGATCCCGTCTGTATGTAGTTCATGTAAAAATACATTTAAAAAAAGTGGGATTCCCTCCTTTTAGAATTTGGCTCATGCTCCAAAAGAGCATCTGTCCACATTCAAGTGACAAAGTCCTCTAGTGGCCTCCGGCACGAGATGATGGTTCGTATTCAATACGGGTGCCTTGTGCTCTGTTTTGTTTTTTTGATAAATGACCACAGTTAATAAAGTCTCAGCCAAAACCACCATGTATCTCTATTAAACTTAACCAGGCTGGGAACCAATAACGTCATCGCGCAGATAATCAAGCTCTTAGGAAGCTGTGGCCTTGAATTCAAGTCAGTGTAATTCCAACGCAGTCATTTTTCCTGCTTCAATCTCGGTTGAGTGTTGGATTTGCAACTCACAACCTGCACTTCTTTTGTGAAAGTGTCACACGTGGCATTTAGATAAACAGCAGGAATCTGCTTTTTGGAGACTTCATCCGGAAGCTTCCCAGGAAACATCTTTCACGTTCGATCCATGAATTGATTCCCTCTCTCGGGTGTGAACGCTGACACCCTTGTTGTTTTCAAGTCCATCGGGTGACTGTGTCAGGCACAAAGAAACACACACACACACACACACAGACACACACATTGGAAATCCCAAAAGGCTGGTGCCAGAGCGAGAAACACCGACAACCGCACGTGTTGTGTTAGTAACCTCAACCCCCAGTGCGTGTGTGCGTGCGCGCGCGTGTGTGTGTGTGTGTGTGTGTGTGTGTGTGTGTGTGTGTGTGTGTGTGTGTGTGTGTGTGTGTGTGTGTGTGTGTGCGTGTGCGCGCGCGTGTGTGTGTGTGTGTGTGTGTGTGTGCGCGTCTCAAGGGAACAGGGCTCAGGACTCAATTAAGAGGGTATGTGTGGAATGCTTTCAGGGGGAACGGGACAAGATGGCTGTGGGGCCGACACTATGCGCCCCTCTGTCTCAGTTGCCCTTGATCTCAATTGGTCTCACTTTGTCTGACCCATGGCAGCGTGAAGGGGAGACGTGTCACGCACAGACACACACACACACACACACACACACACACACACACACAAAGTTCCATAAAGGGGAGAAATGTCTCGCCTGGACAGTCTGAAGGGCTCTCAGGGGTCCTCTGCTGTGTCTCTCGTGTCTTGTCTCTCCGTCTCCCATGACAGCAGGCAGACAAACGAGGCTCGGCCACCTAATGAAGCGTGCTTCAGTCCTCCATGAGTCGCTTGTAATACACTCACTAATAGCCTGAAGGTGCAACCCGAAGGTGCTTCTAAGATGCTGTTCACCTTCGTTGAAGCGCAAACAGACAACTTTTCAACACAGGTTTTAAAAGGTGTGTTGTTGATGGCGCACTTTCACACAGAGCTCAGCAACTACAACATCACGGGACACACGGCGGTTTGTCGCTCTCAGCGAGGTGAGCAAGGACGACACAATATCACCGGTCGTGTTGGACCTGGAAAGGGTTTGGCGGCGACATCATGATTACCGGTTTTGAAGACTTCGTAGCGCAGTGAAAAGCCGGCCCCCTGGTGGGCGTAGTCCGACACGAACTTGATGTGGAGGGCGGGTCCCGACGATATGATTGGCGCGGGGGCGATGTTGCTGCAGTGCTTCCCCAGCAGGTCGGCCGACTCTGAGTTCCCGTCATGGATCTCTACATAGTCGTACCTGAAGAGGAGGAACAAATATCACTCAATACAAATATTCATTGTGATTCATTTAATACGAAAAAATGTATTATGTTGAATTACAATGCTGAGGTTTGCAGGAAGTTCAAACAGTGAAAGCAAATATCATTTTCAGTGAAATGCAATAGCACAGTACTAAATATACCGTGCATGCTCGATGTGCAGACATTTAATTAATATAGTGTTGTTTAGTGAAGGAGAGGAGACAATACTTTAATTTGGGGAGGAGGAAATTGTTAAACCTTTTCAAGCTGTTTTGCCTCAGATATTCTTTGTTTTTTTGCTTTCTTTATTAGTTTTTTCACCTGGCAGGCGCATCACATTGGTTTTGGCAAACAAAGCGGAAGCGACGGGCAAATTTGTTTGCAGCCATCCGTGGCTAGGGGGACTCGTGAAAGCACAGTTACTATCTGCAGGAGCGCCGGGCGTCATTACAATTCAAATGAATGCAGCAGAAGACAGAAGACATTGGCCGTCCACAGGTGGGGGCAGAATAAAAGAACCACCTGCACCAGGCCAAATAGAAAGGAGGCCGCTCTAAAATTCAATAACTGCACAGGAATCGAGTGAATATCCCAACTGCTGCTGTCGTCATGGTCTACAGAACACCATTTTATGGATTATAACTATATTATAATGCATACAAAAGGGATTGTTCAGCTCGCACAAGGAAACCTCGGTGTCACACATGTACTGAACTTCTGAAATGCAACAGAAAAATGAAGCTTCTCATCCTCTAAAAGTGAATCAGAGGTTTGATGACCTAAAAGCAAAGCGGCGCTTGTGCTAATAGAAGGACTGATAGGTAAACAAGTTGTGCATTGTGCATTACTGAGCCCTGATTTGTGTGACATCAGGGCCAGCACCAGTGTGAGAGCTTTTTGAACTGCGGATGCACCCTACGAGCAGCCTTTGATGCTAGAAAAGGATTAAACTGGAACAAATGACTCTAGTTTACATCTTCGCCCGAGTCTAATTCAATAATGTTTGTAACTCAGCCTGAAGGCCTTCAGTTCTCAGAAAAAAAATTCACATTTTCCACTTCATCCAGTGGATTTAGGTCACTTCAGTATTTACCTAGTTCTTCTTTCCTTAATAGTATCTCACATTTCCTTTCGGAAAAGCGTAAACACAGCATGTGACTTTTCTACTAAAGGAGAATTCTGAATCTATTTTATGCTCATTTCTTTCATGTTTTCTGACCACGTCGCCTCCGTGTCTGGATACCAAAGACACACCTGCCCGATTCGGAAATAGCTTCCTGGAAAGAAATTCCCAGAGAACAACTTGACACGAAAGAAGACATAAAGTGCGACGGTGAGTTGAGTGATTTCAATTTGAATAAGGTTTCTTTCTTAATGCTGGACGATTCTTTAACATATCGATCAGTTGTGACCACACGGCCTCTAATTGCTCTGATATTGCTCGTTCTACACTTCTATAAAGCAATCAAGCAATCTTGTCTTTTCCATACAGTTAAGATATATGCTTTAAGTGCAACATTTATTGACTTTTAAAAATATCATAGACCTTCAGTAGAAGGACTCAACAGATGAAGTTCCATGAAAGTACTACTGACATTACTGTAGCAACCCATTGATTGATTAATAAAAAAGGGTTGTTAATCCTTTCACTTTTACACATTTTACACATTATGCAGGCTGGTTTTTCATTAGTAATCATTCCCTGGGCACTAAACCCCTTAAAGGTGCTATGAACTGGATTCGCCTCTCGTGCTATATCAACACGCCGGGTTGTATTACAACACGCACCGCGCAACTTTACTCTCCTTAACTTTTACTACACTCTTTAAATAGAGAAACAAGTGTTTGCTGCTTTATTAAAGCTTTAAATCCTATGTGCCCATAACCACAGCTGAGTCTAAAACCCAGAGTTCAGCGGCTTAACTTTTAGGGACCCTGAATAGGAGGTAAATGACCGTACAGCGTGAGAGAGACTTTTTACTGTAAATTACTGTAAAACATCAGCAGCTTAAACCGCCGTAGCTCTATGGGACAAATGATAACTTCGCCGTGCAGACACACATTGTGTATAGACACGTTGCTGCGCTGATTCTCACCGCGCGGCGTGTTTCCGTGTTATTCTGCGAGCTCCTGACATGACACACGGGTCGTGCACCTCCCACTCTCACACCACGCCTTGTGTCTGCTTTGCGTGGGACTATAACGCCACAGTTATGACGCAGGCTGTCACTCCACCACCGGCGTGTGTGCGCACATCTGTGTGCGTGTGTGTGTGTGTCACGGTTCCTGTCATATTTTCCCAAGAGAACGCCTCATCCCGCCGACAGTTTCCGCCTCCTCTTTTGTGAAATGACAACTTTGTTTAACGGCTACTCGAGTATCCTGACAAGATCTGCTTTTCTTCCTCCTCCCGGCTCACTCTTCCCCTAATTATCTTTCGGTATTTTAATTTTCAACGCTGTCGCTTTCCCAATCATTCTTTGACTTTTCTCATTCTGTCCCCCCCCTCTCCCTCTGCGTGCTGTCAGAATACACAGCGGGCCGAGAGGCAATGTGTGGGTGAGAAGACGAAGAAGAGATGAGGGAGGATGTTAGAAATTGGGAATATTTGAATTTAAAACCCAACTTTATTAACGAAGCTGAGAGGATGAATGGACGATGGAAAGATGAATAGATTAAACTGACAGTTGCATTGACTCTGGCAGACTCACATAATCATTTCCCAAAAGCTCGGTTTACCTTGTTTACACTAAAACGTGAGCTTTTGCTTCAGATTCTTCCACCGCGGCGGCTTCACCTGTCGAGGTGAAAGCTCGGTTTTTTGGTTTGTGGAACAGATTTCAAACTCAGTGCACTCAGTCAGAGAGCGAGAACATGACACTGCATCCGCCGTGCCAACTCCCCCCCCCGTGGACGGACAGAGACAGGTGTCCCCTCCGTCGCTTCCTCCCTCCCTGCAGCCCCAAACACACACACACACACACACACACACACACAGAGTCACTCTTACGTCAGCGTGAGCCCCGCACAGACACACACACTCTCTGTCTCACGCACAAACACAGCGGTTGGAACACACAGCCTGTGGCCATGCACTGATCTATGGGGGGGTTCGAGGTTTCCTACAAATGTCTGTGTGTAGGAGGAAAACAGCCTCTAACAAACGGTTTAATCCCTCCCTCCCTCCCTCTCTCTCTCCCTCCCTCCCTCCCTCCCTCTCTCTCTCCCAACATATTTCACTGCAGCCAATCAGAGATTATTTTCAGACTTGCCTCAGGGAACGACACGGAGTCTGAATTTGTTTCTCCCACCCTTTTTGCGGATTTCCCTTGTTGACAAGCAGTGTGCGAGCGGATTTTGCCTTTCTTACATGAAAGAAATGATGAAAGGCAAATGTTGGTTCCAAAATGTGTAACATGATTCAGGTGTGTGTGTGTGTGTGTGTGTGTGTGGGTGTTTCAGTCTGTCTGATGTGGACCAAGGAGAAGGTTTGCTACGGATGCACTTCCACCCCTTATCCCTCCGACCTCCTGCCTCCTCCCTCCTGCCTCCTCCCTCCTCCCTCCTGCCTCCTGCCTCCTGTCTCCTGCCTCCTCCCTCCTGCCTCCTGCCTCCTGCCTCCTGCCTCCTGTCTCCTGCCTCCTGCCTCCTGTCTTGGTCTTAATTGCTTTTCACACGTTCTCTCTCTCTCTCTCTTTAGGTCGGAAGTTGTCTCCTTACACCTGCACATTTCTTTCAAACGTCGTGGGTGCCGTTAGCGGTAGACAGAGCGTCTGCCGTCACACACAGACACACACAAACACTAACAACTGCCAGCCAGGCTGGTAGTAATGTGTGTCAGTGTTGAAAAATAAAAGGTATTCAAGTCCCTTGAACACAGTGATGCTTCAGTAATTGTGAGTTTTTTTAAATGAAACTTTCCTGAATGGGTTTTGTGGTCTCGTTTCCTTGTGCAGCAAACACGCTGTGTTTATACAAACGGTTGGTTTCATTTGTATTATGTATTTTTTTGTGTTTGTTGGTGTGCGCGATTGTGTGTTTCTGCTTTTGGTTGATCTCGTATTGAGTTGATCTAATGGTTAGTGACCATTAGGCTCCCTGTCCGGACACAAACCACGTGGAGGTGGTGGACTCGTCTTCTCTGACTGGTGGGAGATGCTTCCGGCAGCGCTGGTAATTCCCACAAGGCTCGACACCGGATCCAGTTCAGCAGCTGCTGCCGGTGTTTCCCACTTGCTCATATTATTCTCTTACATACTACGTCCATCCCTGGAGACAAAGACTCTCAAACTACAACTACACATTCTTGAGTAACCATTTTAGCGTCTGAATGAGAATTCTAAATGTTCACACATAGTGTTTCAAACTAAATCCAAGCTAAGGCAGCATCCTGCATATATTACAACAGAATAATCAATTAGGAGCACATACAATTAGCATTGCCTCCGCTGTTTTCATTAGTAACCATTTTATTCCACAGTGAGTGAATCACTGCGGAATGTTTTGCTTCGCATTGACCTGTGCGGGGACCACTAGAATTGTGTGTTTTAATTTGCTGTGCTTTAGTCTCCGGGTACATGACCCACTCGCTCACCCTCGCTGTGTATATACAATATTAATGTACCTGTGTAGGAAAAGCATCCGCGGTCAGTCCGTCACTGGGGCAGATAATAGAGTGATTGACTTCACCGTTATCAAGTAATACGCCTATTACTGCAGACAGATGCACAGTGTGCGTGTGTGCGTGTGTCCGGCAGAAGTCTCCAGGACAACCAATCGATTCCTCATTATGGCTTTAACACACATTGATCAGGGTCAGTCCTTCAAAGACACACACACACATATAAGCAGCCATTACAGTTGCAGACATTGATCATGCAGACCTTCAGGGCCTCAGGGAGGGTCTGTAAATCAGAGTACTGATATTATCGTCATTATCTGTATGTGTAACTATGAGAGAGCATAACAAAAATGCAAAGGTTTGTGTGAAAGTCGGTCTCTATTTGCGGTGTAGTGTCCGTGTCCCGTACGCAATATTCTGTTAACCATCCCAGAATGCAATGTGCTGCATTGATCTGAAGATTGCAGGTGTGTAAAACAAAATGATAACTTCTCTGTTCTACTTGCAATGAGTGATTTTGGACCCAGCCGAGGGCTCTTCACGTGGCAGAGGATTCATTCAGTTTCTGAGAGTCAAATAAACAAACCAAACATCACAAAGACACATCTGCCTGCAACGAAAGTAGCGACCGTGATCGCAGCTGCACGGATGCTTGGTTTGCAGCTAAAAAGAAGTTTGATGCATCGTGAATCTGAACCGCGTCGTGAGGAACATCTGCGCCCTGAGCTGCTGCTCGTCCCTCGTCTCCGCGTAGCTTTCTAGCAGCGCCGTCTGTCGGCGCTGTGCGGGGCGAAGCTCGTCTGGACGCGGAGCCCTCCTGCCGCTAGAGTCGCCGTGATGTTGATTCAAACATGCGGGCAGCTGCTGAATGTCCACAGCTGGTACCCAAGCATCCACCGTCACACCGGGTTCTGTTCCCTCTCTCTCCGCTCCCCGACCCCCCTGCCCGACGTTCTCTTGTTTCCCCTTCTGCCCTGAGGCCAGTGTCACATCACATCACTCCACCTCAGGCCCCCCTCTGGGCCAAGTGCCCGCCGGTCGCGCGGGTCTTCTTATAGGTGCACACAATCGTATATTCACCTAGCGGTTCGTGTCCGTCACAGGTGTGTTTTACCTGCACGAAGGCAGGGCGCTGAGGGACGATAATTGAAAAAAAGATGAAAAGTGAGAAGCGACGGGAGAAGCAAATAGATTCAGCGTGAAGTTAAATGATTGATTGAGGCGGAGCAGAAAGACAAGGTCTAAATCATTAGCGGAACCATTATCGTTGTCTGCGGCTTCTCTGTCGAATAAATCACTTCTTAACTCACTGCTTTGCTCCACACTCATCGTGTAAGCCACACGACCGTGAAAGTGTGCCTGTCTGGCAGTTTATTCCAGAGTCCCGAAATGATCACACATCTGTGATTGTGTGTGTGTGTGTGTGTGTGTGTGTGTGTGTGCATTTGTACACGTCTCTTATTCCGGCGCATATGTGAGCCTTATACTGAACGTGTGTGTTAATATTACAGAGAGCCTCTCGCTCGGTGTGATATGAGGTAAAGGAAGTCGGGAGGAGGATGAGAATAATAGAGAGACGTATAGAAAGGGGATTTAAGTGATGGATAGACAGAGGCTGGAGGATAAGAGAGGATGAAGACAGATATATGCTGAGGAGAGAAGTCTGTGAGCGATAAAGAGGAGAATATGTGCATTTTTGAAAAGGGAGACAAGTGGGAGGAGAGGGAGATGAGGAGATAAGAGAGGAAGGGACGCAGAGTGTGGCATTTGGCTTTTTTCCTCATATGCTGAATATATTGAAAATATTGGCACGCCGGCAGAGGACGAAGGGCAGGAGATGCCGAGAAGGGAAGGAAAGCAACGGAAAAGAAGGGGAGACATTAGGAGGGAGAGATTGGGTGGTAGGAAAACAGGAGAGGTGATGAAGAGACAAGCGTGCAGGGAGTCAGAGGGGAAAGGAGGGAGGGAGGGAGGGAGGCACGGGAGCAGATGAAGGATGATGGATGGGGTCCATTGGACAGTGGTGAGGGGGCGGGAGAGGTGAGGACGGGTGAGACGAATGCAGGGAGAGAGCCTGGAGGAAAGAGGAGAGGAGGTAGCTGTCAGGATGATTTGAGCCTGCCCTCAACGGACCCTGACGCTGCACTTTTCCGATAGCAGCTGTGTGTGTGTGTGTGTGTGTGTGTGTGTGTGTGTGTGTGTGTGTGTGTGTGTGTGTGTGTGTGCGGGCGCATGTTCTTTTTAAACACTCCAAATAGAGATCTGGCTTTGTGAGACAGCAGTGAGCTAACAAGGAAAAATGTGAAGCAGACAACGAACTACTGCTACACAAAAAGAGTTTTATATTGGCAGTTTAACGTTGTGTGAATATAATGTGCGCCATGAATATTTTATATTCTCATTAAAGTGTGTTTTTACTCCAATATATTCAAGTGAAAATGAATACATACTAAAGTCTGGACTTGTTGCTGTGCAGAGGCTTAAAATGTTGATGTCTGAAGTTTTGTTGTTTGCTTTCTTGTCAGAGATTTCGAGGAGAGAATTTCTATTTCCATTCTTTGACATGAGCGCGCTTTTTGAGGAGAAAGTGTGTTAATTAGTAAAACTCACACCAGACAAAAGGCTCTGTCAAATTGAATAAGGTGGATGTTTCTTTAAACGGTTGAATACTTGTTGACTTTAATCAAAAGCCTTTTGCAAGTTTGATAAAAAAAAGCCATTCGGTGCCACGGAGGCCGTCACGTGAAGGGAAACGGGTCACAGTGAGTCATGAAGTCTTTAGTGCTCGGTCTTCCTTTTCACCCCTCTCGCTCCCTCCAGCTGCCTCGCCGCACTCAAACTGCCTCTGTATATGAATCTTAATGAAAACATCCCCCCACCCCTCCCCCCCGTCCCACCACCTTTACATCGATTTCTGCCTGCAGAGTCAGCAGAGTGCTCGACAAAATGCGATACGTTAAAGATTACGGATTGCCATCTTAATTTGCAATCAGGAACACAATAGATTAGATTGCTTCACCGTAGTGACATCATAACAACCCGCCCCCCTCGCCCCCCCTCCCCGCTGCCTGGACGGGGCCCGCGGATTTATGACACACCTGTTTGTGTGTGTTTGTTTTTAAAAACTGTGTTTGCGCAACCGTATCACGGGTTTCTTTTTTTTCCCCTGATACACGGCGGGATGATGCTGCCTCATCACGCGTTTGTCTGAAAACACATGATGATCCCTTCGCCTCAACGAGAAGAGGTTGCGAAAGACGGAACTAAACATTAAAAGACGGGAAAATGAGTCAAAACTTGACACACAGACCCTGGCATGTGTGAATCAAGGATGTTCGTCGGCCCTTTACCGCAGACGCACACACACACACACACACACACACTTCTTCTTCTTGCCCTCTGAACCTAACAGCTCAATTTCAGCCGACACACACACACTGCAGGCGATGGGCCCCTGGAGACTTAAATAGCTGTGCTCTGCAGGACACTTGTGAGTACAGTTGAGTTGTTAGCTCTTACCGACGTGGCTTAACAATTACTTCTCAGAGAATGTCATTTTTCATGACTGGAAGCAAACGGAAACTAAGAGAAATCAGAAAACGAACCCGTACTAAATGCGCTTATAGCATAATAAATGAATAAGAGCCCATTGTTTGCGGCTCCAGAAACAAATGTCCTCCTACTCGGTAACTAGTCCACTCAAAATGGGTGCGAGAAATTGAAAGAGAAAGAACTAAGACAGGGAGGGTGGACAGAGAGCATCTGCTTAAGCTGATCCCGGGATAAAAACTGCAGAGTAAAACCGAAAAATGGGGAAGACAGGGAGACAGAGAAGTATGTTTTTCATTTCCACAGCACAGTAGGAAAGCAAAGCAGAACACAGGCCTCCCTCTTTTCAACCTTTCAGCTTTTCAACAAACAGCCAGCAAGTGAAATATTGATGCTTCAATTCCAACAAAGAAATGTCTGAATGATTTTGGTACCACTGAGTGGGGAAAATCACCCATCTATAATTGATGCAGCTGACTGGACGGGAAAGCACCGGAACAGAGAAATAACAGGAGAGGGTAAGTGTGTGTGTGTGTGTGTGTGTGTGTGTTTCTGGCTTTGCATGTGGCTCTTTAGGTTCATAGTAAACCATTAGGTCCCTGGGAGACAGCGGTCTCCTCTCTGTGTGGGACGAGGGAGGGTCGGCACTTTCATTTAAAAAACAAAAATAAAATGTAGGCCGATGTCTTCGGCGCAGATAACGAGCTCTGCCGCCTCAGAGCCTTCACACATTCTGGGGGGGAAATAAAAATGTCCTTAAGCACCCCAGTTCTTGATGAACTTGTCTAATTGGTTTTTACCAAATGTTGGGCTTTTGATCATGTTGTTGTACTTTTGCAATAATTGCCAATTTAGAAGCAGCAGTCCATCTCTGGCTCCATCTCATTTTGCATTCATTACACTTTTATAATTCTTGAGTGTTAACTTAAAGTTTTGATCACTGATTGTGCCGGATCCAAAACCATTGCCCAGTGAGAGTGAGTTTTTTTAATGTTTGAAAAGTCTTTCATATTCCTCTTTAAAGTACCCTGTTCCTATGATCACTCCTTCAGTGAGCTTAAATAGGATTCACTTCTAAGCCAGCCTTCCTACATTTCCCATGATTTCCCAGCATGCCTGTCTTTTCTTGATGTCCGTGTGCTGTATTTTCATTTCATGCGGCAGAAGTGCGTGAAACCGAAGCCAAACAAGCCCCCCCCCCCAAAAAAAACAGAAGAACGGACAGCAAATCCTCTAATCTGTGTTAATTCCTCCGCAGTGTGAAAACGGGCCTGGAACAGTAAATGTGTTGGGATTGGACGTTGATAATTGGGAGACAAGGGGCGAGGGAGCTCCCGGAGTGATTGGTTTTTATGGGATAGCTAAAGCCAGAGAAGCAGGAGGAGACTACACCAACACCGAAATACACCAACTCTCAAGCTGGCGGAGAAGCGAGCACCGAGGAGGGAGAACTTTGTGGTAACAGAACCTCATGGTTTTCATGCGTTCAGCCGTTACCTGCAGTCCAGTTTCTCTATCTCAAAGTGCGGGTTGAAGTTGAGGACGATGCGCTGCGACGGCTCCGGCGCGGTGATGACCCAGCGGCAGCTCTGGTGAGGCGGGTACTCCAGCGGGTAGCCGGGCGTGGTGATGTAGCCGGCGTCGCTGGCGTCCAAGTAGCCGCCGCACGGCTCGGACGCTGGATGGGGATTGGGAGAGAAACGCGCTTAGTATCCGTAGCCAGCGGTTCGTCGACTTTACGTCTAAATGTGCTCAGTTAAATGGTTACGTTTGAATATCACACAACGTTAACGTAGCCTCTGATGTGACACTGGCCTACCTGCGGCAGTAAACGATCCAAAGCATGTGGTCATAAAATGTGACTGTCAATGCATAACATTTTATATTCATGATTATTTTGGTCATTACAGGTGACAGTTATCTAACACATATTTACAGCCCAATTCATTAATTCTTTGTTTGATGTCTTTTTTCTCCCTTATTAAGAAGATGGTCCCCGGGGCATATTTCAAACAATCTCCCCGCACAATACTGAATTAATAAAATCATTTCATTTCAATTACGAATTTATTTCCTACGTATTTGTTCATTTAAACACAATTTCACACTTGGGGAAATGTTGAACACTGATGAAAAACAGATAAGAGTTGTGTTTGCACTGACAGGATGTGAGAAACAGAGCGGCGTCTATGTGGATGCACGTCCCAAAAGGTCAACTCAGCACGGCGGCACACAAAGAAGTCCATTCTGACCCATGAGGACGGGCCGGCTGACACACGGGGGACAAGAGCGGATCCACTTGTCAGCGGGCGTGAGTCTGTGTCTTGTCGCACACAACGCCACTCGTTCTCTGGGCCAGATGTACCCCTGACATAGACGGGGCGACTCGTACACATCAGTGACACCGACACGCGCACACAGCGTTACTGTATCGCGTCTGTGGCTCCCCATTGTGCGCCGGGCCGCGCCGCTTGATTGACTGCGCAGACTTTGAACATGAGCTCAACTTCGTCATTGTTCAACATCTGCGGAACTCAAGTTATGTCGCCGTGGTGGAGACACTGGGTGCCGTTTTGTTGAGTGCATGCCCCCCGATATGCCGATATAATGGCACCACATGAGCCACCGTCTGCCAGAAGGCCCTCAAGAACCGTCCCGCACCCTTGATTGCACTGCATCCAATCGAATATGAGTATGTAACATAAGGCATAAGAGGACACAATTACTTTAAATAACTACTCTTTCTGTAAAACTAGTGATGTTTCAATTGGGATTAAACATGTTGTTCTTGAGGGATTTCATTTAATAATTTAACTGCATTCCTGATGTGGCTGGAAGTCAGTAGAAAACACTGACATTTTGAGCAAACGATGGACCAGATTATACTAATAAAGACATTTTTGAATGCTGACCGCTTGCCAGGAAGAATTTGTCCGGTGAGCAACCCCTGAGATCATTTCCTGCTGATGATTTGGAAATAACAAATACACAAGCAAGCTGCCGACGTTCCGTATTGTTGTTTCAATCAGGGCTGGATGTTCCTCAGGAAACACGCCTCATCCAAACAGAACGAAACGTTGCGTAACTTCTTGGTCTGTGACGTTTTATTTGCTGCCACTGTGCTCAGACACAGCCGAGTCCAACTGCTCGGCAGAACACAACATGTTTTAACACCATAAATAGACCGTGGACCAACTCGGAGAGGAGTCACAACCTGCAAACATGAACCCACTTTATCAGACACCACGTTCTACACACGCATCTGAAATCCCGTCCTCGGGCTGGATTTAAACACACTCACACTGACTGACACACTCAAGAGCCAAGCAGGCAGGATTAGAGCGCAGGTCAATACACTTGATTGACACTTTGGCCTCTATATCTGGTGTCTACCTCACACTGCCGATCCCCCCCCCCCCCCCCCTCTACCCTCCACCTCCTCCGCCATGCTGTGAGCCAACTAGTCATGTCTACCTCCTCCTATCGGTTTCCAATCTCCCTGGTGACATCCGGTGATACGGGGGTAGAGTTACGTGGCCGGTGTAACCCGGCCAGACGCATCTCATCCCAGCACCACCTGGATTAGTGTTTAACCATTCGGGAATCTCACAGCGGCATCAGCCAAATGCCACTTTTAGCTCGAGCCGCAGCTCGCTAATGTCGGGCTTTTTGCGTTGTGAAAGCAGTTTGTGGGTATCGTGCTTTACTTTGTCGGTTTCATGCATTTGAAAAATATTTTTTTCGTTTTTGGATCCACCCATCCACCTTAACTTCTTGCCAATTACTGGAACGGAAGCGCTCTGTCTCGCGGGAAACACTTCAGACTCAATCAGGGAAGTTGTGTTTAGGAACAAATCACTGAACACGGCTCCTCCCTCGCCGGCTTGGACGTACCTGAGCTCAGATCACAGACAAACAAAGTAACGCACTCTCACACGCACACACCGGCAAAACAGCAGTAAACGGTGCTAAGCACCGTGCTTTATGTCGCTCCCCCACGTTTAGTTTTGCATCCTGATAACACCTATTCAGCAACTCCCCCCCCCACACACACACACACGCCTCAACAGAGCTCCATCTATACAGACGTGCAATGAAAAACATACCGTGCACAGCGACAAACTACCTCGCACGGGCCCCAAACAGCGTCGGTGGTTCAGCAAGACGATACAGCGAGAAAGCATCACGCGGCGAACAAGAAGGCTCGTTGGAAACTGGGCTGTTGTTTCAGAGAGCAAAATATCCCCCCCCCCCCCCCCCAATACTCAAGAGAGAGCACAGTGAGCCTCACATTCTCGTTGATGTCAACAGGTCCCTGAAGTTATCAATCAATGTGCTCTATTTTCCCCTTTGATTTCCATGCATTTCTTACTGTTTGACAACACATTTTCAGCAGGGGCGGATTCAGTTCCAGCAACATGAAGCACTGACAAAACGCCTCAGGCATTCTTACCGTAAATGGTAGAAATAGACACGTTTGTAGCTTCGTCTTTGGGGATACGCGAAACACTGAAAATAATAGGCTGCAATGTCTTCTTTGGACCAGAACCAAGGAGCTTTTAGTCATTGAAACCTGGGAAACCTCAGGAATGGAAAGACAGAGAGAGAGAGAGAGAGAGAGAGAGAAACTGAACGAGGCCGAAAAAGAGCACAATGCCAGAACATCTGTCTTTTATCATCTGAAAAGAGAAAGTCAGCAGCTCGGAAAAGCTCGCCGGACAGAAAATACAACTCTCTCCCACACAGAGGAACAAACAGGTGGGCTCTGGTGCTTTGCTCCAGGTGACAGGGGGGTGGGGGGGGGGATGGCAAAGGGTCTGAGAAACCAAGAAGAGGGATGAAGGATGGAGAGAAGAGAGGCAAGGAGTGGTTAAAGAATAACGAATGATGCGCGTGTGATTCAGAGAGAGACGGGCGGGGTGTGTGGAGCTTTAGGGGGGGGAATTTGACAGCGGATAAACAAGATAAAGACGACAATCGATGAACAATGATGAATAGAAAACTAACACTGTGAGACGGCGGAGTAGAGGGAGGAAGAGACGAACGGGACGTGTCCCGTCATGTCCCCAGCTTGATTACTTACAGCTGCTTTAATGTCCATAAGTTTACTCCGATAAATACGAATCAGAACGAGTCGAAATGCACACGCTGCCCCCCCTGGAGCACGGGCAGAGTGACAACATCTGTCTGTGCCTTCCAAATCCATAACAAATCTGTTTTACGATGTGACAACGTGACATGTGTGAGGCCCGACCTCCTGCCTGCGCTGACTTTGTTCCTCCATAATAACGCCCCCCCCCCCTTTGCTGGCGTCGCTGGTGGGCTTTGGGACGTTGAAGTAAACACACGTCGTCGCGGTGGGACACTTTGCAACACGGGTGGTTTTTCGCTGCCCCTTCGGAGCAAAAGGGCGCCGTCGGCCCTGGTTCTTATTAACTTCATTTGACACTGTGTTTAAACATGTTTACCTCACGGCGCTCCATCCGAGGTGAGGTCGAGGGCGCCGCCGTACGTGATTTACAACTGTCCGTGCCTCTGGTTCATGGGCCTTGGGCTTAAAAAAAAAATGGCCCGTGTGCTCAGCCAACGAGGTCTATAAAGTAAATAGACCCGGAGACTGGTACAGTGGGGTGCCGTCATCCAAAGAGAAGTCTTCTTCACAGACCTTTCTCTAAAACAGCCCTTTTCCATCGAGGCCGCTATGCATCTGGTTCCGGCGCGGAGGGTTAAAGAGTCGACTAAATCCAATATATACTCAGTGAGGAATTCAGCGCGTTTTAAAGTGTTCACTGAAAAGTAAATCTTCTGACTTTCCCGATGGAAGCATCACGCTAGTGTACTAAAGATTAAGTCATATGCAGAGTTGTTGAGTTGAATTTGAATCAGTGGAACCAAAATATTCTATTTTCCTTTAAAAGATTGTAAAAGGAAAAGCAGCCTGCTATGAATAAGCCTTTTAAGATGCGTATGAATGAAGTTGATCCAGCAAACCGTGCGAATGGATTTTAAAACAGTTAAGCTTTATTCTCCTGCAGACGGAAAGAAGAAAAGGATGAAAAAACACAGATCGAAAGAGTCGGGGAGACGAGAGAAAACGTAAAAAGATTTCCCACCGTGCAAAGTGGGCGACTAGAAGGTGAGAAAGGTTTCTTAATCGGAGCGAGGGGAAACACTGACGGGGAGGGCGGGGGGGGGGTGTGGAGAAAGAGACGCGGCGTCCTGTTGACGGAGAGGTGAAGTGCCGTGGAAGCAGGAAAACAACGGGATGATTCGGCGTGAAGGGAAGAAGGAAAACAACCGGTGGGCCGGCACGAAACTGCTCCGGGGGGAACTGCTGAACACCAGAAAGGCTTATAGCTTCCAGCACACACACACACACACACACACACACACACACACACACACACACACACACACACACACACACACACACACACACACACACACACACACACACACACACACACACACACACACACACTATCTCTTGTGTGAGGACAGGCAAATGTGCCCATTTGAAGGGTCCCCATGATCCCTCGGTCCCCGCGAGGACATTTGTTCTTCACATGTGAACAAAAACAAGAACACACGCTCGCTCTCTCCCTTCCTCTCTAATTACTCCAGTCGTTACCAACGGCCAACGAAGACACCACAATGCTCGCAGTGCGCTAATGACATGATAACTGTAATTAGAACATCCTGCCGGACCCGCTAATTGTCCTTTCCATTTTACAGATGAGAGGGGGACAGAGAGAGACGGAGAGGGACCGTGCCGAAGGTTAATTTGCTTAATGTTTCTTCTCTCATTGCGAACCGTGGCGTAGCCGCTCTGTTGTCCCCGCCACTATTATTCTAATGATGGGAAGGCTAATGTGTTCGCCTTTGATTCTTTTTTTTTTTTCTTGTTGCTATTGTATTTTTCTCAGGAAAGGAAGAACACAGCCGTCTGAAACCCTCATTGTGGAATCTGGTGGAAAACACCTGCTACCTGCTCGACCCTTCAAAGGAAATCAGGGTTGAAGAAGGTCTGAATCTCACAGCGCCTGATGCAGCTTATTACACTCGTTTGTCGCAAACAATGGTGAGGTCGCTTTAGTTGTACCTGCAGACTTGGTTTGCAGTAGCAAGAGATTTAAATCTAAGCATTGCAGTTTACTCATGTGTCATGACCTCTTTGTGAACAAAACCCTCGTATGGTTTCAATAAAATGCTGCACGTCTTCATAACGAATAATCTTTTCGACTATAATGGAATTTCATTCTCACGAAAACCATTTAGGAAATTCCCTTTTGCCTAAACTATAATCAGAGTATTTATCAATAAGAGGCTTTCCGTCGGCCAGAGGTCTCAACAAGGGGAGGAATAATCTGGGTTGGTTTACTGCAGGTGGCCTCCCTCAACTACCGCTTCACATTCCGCTGCTTTCCGCTCGTTCCACCAATGCGCCCTCCTGGTCGCCGGCTCTACCCAATGCTCCTCAACGCACGGGCGTACTACCCACGTGTCTTGATGAGCTGATTAAAGAACTGCAACCTTCCTTCTCAGCTGCAAAACATATTTAGCTCCCGATATTGTTCATGTCATTTGCTATTTTTAAAGCGTATTTCTAGCTTGCCAACCTTTATGAGCAATGAAATGAGTAAATTACACTGCGAGGAGCAAGTTAAGTTCATTTTAATAAAAAAGCAATCACTCCAATGAACGTTTTCCAAGACAAAGTGATTACAGAGAACGACGGCGTTACAGTGAGTCAGTCCATTGTGCAGTGAGCTAAAACAGGATGCAACATGACAGGGATCATTTGTTTTATTGATGGCCGCTTGAAGCTTACAAAACATTATGACCTCCTTCCATGTAACGTGTAATTACTACAAGCCGGCCTCACAAGGCACCGGGTTGTGTTACTTAGATGTTGTGTTACGCTGGAAATTCACCAGGAAAACCTGATATCTGAAGTAACGTCTGAAGGTCAATGACGTGTAACGATTAAAAGCAACAGAAAAAGCCCGAGACAGTTTGCGTGTTCTGTTGTGGACGCCGTCTCCCGCTCTGTTCCACACTCTTTTAAAAAACGTCTCCCAAACCGGTCCTCAGAGCTCACCTGTGGGCAAGTCACCCCACTGCTAGAGCCTCTCCCACTGCGCATCGCAGTGGGCCTGATTCATCGCCCGCCACATCTCAGCAGAGACACCGCGGAGGAAGACAGCTGGTCTTGAGTGGCCAATTATGTCCGTTTATCTCCCTCGCAGGCACAGCTGCGATCAGACGGAATGAAGAAACGGGATCAAACAGCGAGGCTAAAAAATCGTTCTTCCGTTTCGTTCCCTCTGCCTGTTTCTGTCCCTGCTACTTCCTCCCCCCTTTTACTTCCATCCCTCCCTGCTGCCCTTCTCTCTCTCTGTGTCTTTGAGACACACACACATCTCCTCTGCATCACTCTGCTTTCCCTGCTCGTATCTCCGGAGACAGCGGAGGCATCTGCAGCAGAGGTTTACCGCTGAGGAAGCTTCCTACTGCTCCAGTGGCTCCACCTGGACGGAGAGCTGGTCCAGACCCCGGGGAAGAGAAGGAGGTATAAAGAAAATAGAGGAGTATACAAGTCCCCACATCACAATGGGTGGTTTTCCAGTGACCCGTGAGCGCTGCACAGCATCTGTAGGAGCAGAAATACTAACCACGGCCTTTATGGAGGAGCAACGATGACCGGAGGAGGAAGACAGACACGGTTTCTGGCTTTGAAGATAAAGTCTTGTTGGTTTCACCCTGAACATCACCACGATTTTGCCTCACAGCTCTCATACTTTCTACTTTGATTGGAATGCGCACACAGGCCATTTTAATCTGTTGATGAAATGCCATTTGTCTGCTTAGGAAAGTCTTTGGAACTCTTACACATACAGCTGTATGTCAGCAGTTATCTCTGTATGTTAAAGGCCGTGTCACCTGCGGTTAAGGGCGCCGCGGCGCATATCTCCTCACATCGGAAGGGAAGCGTGACGCAAAGAACGCCTCCACTGTTCAGTTCTTCTCAAGAAACAGCATTTGGCAGACCGGCCACTCAATCCAAGTCATGAGATCGGCAACAAGCCCAGAATAAGCCCTAAATCAATAAAACCTATAGAGTGCAACTAACTTCTCCATCGCACATCGCCCTCTTGTAAATCGTGTTCACACCCAAATGCATCTCACAGCCGGAAGTGGGCCTTGAGGAGAGATTACGAAAAAACGGTTCCAGCCAAGTTTATCAGGCTGTTTTTTTTCTTGCGTAGACTGCTATGAGAAATAATCTGAGACCAAGTAGATTGAAAGAAGGACAGCGTCGCACCATAAAATAGCACACACGCTTTATTCTCTTAAAGAGCATCAGTGGGCGCTATAAATAGCAGCCTGCTGCTGCCCCGCCGAGGAGGCAGCACGGTTAGGTTTGTTAAAAGAGAAGATGAGCGCATGAAAGACCTTCCCCGGTGTTCGCCCCGTGCGTAAAGTTTTTTTTTTCTCCCACCCATACGCGCGCAATCCCTCCCGGCTCGCCAAGCTCCGAACCACAGCGCGCGCGCGCACGTAGCTTTGGAGGTGCCGGACCTCCGCGGCCTGAGAGCCCCGCGCGTCTGGAGCCCCGATGGCAGGAACCCGGTCCGATTCAAGACCTCTTCGGAACATTCGGAGTTTTCATTTCGTTTATCAGCTCTCCGAATTATACAGACAACAACTTGTGCGCAAGAAAAGAGCCAAGACAACATCCCAGCATCCCCCGTGTTGATTAAACCTGCTCCCAGGCGGAGCGGACGCGGCGGCTTAGTGGGACGGTGGGAAGGTGGTCGTTGTTGGGGAAGTTGTCGAGTCCCCATTACGCCTTTGCCCAAATGTATGTCGGGTGATTGATTAGGCGTTTGATGGACACATTAATAATGATTTACTTATTGACTTTGGTTTTATCTCTCCGCCCCTGTGCCAACCGCGCGAGATGCTCTCCCACGCCGTGGGGTTAAAATAAGACAGGACATCTCGCGCTCCGGGGTCTCCGGGTGCGATGGTGATCAACGGATCATTTGAACGGGATTTGGAGGTTGAACTCTGCACCCGCATTCCTCCCCAGAGAAGCGCAACACAGTTTGATTCGACGCGGAAACACCACAACTGTTTGTAATCGAAACCACACAACGTGTGTCACGGGTTCAGTACTTGTGATGTGGATTGGGAACCACTTATCCAAAAAAACAAAGCGGGTTAGTTTACATGCAGCCTTCGGGTGTGAGGGTCTGGGCGCGTAGCGAAGTGTCAAACTCACCTCCTTCCTCTGCTCTGACCGCTGAAGGCAAGAAAACAGCCAGTAAACATCCACAAAGGCTTATGAATAAATCCATGTTTCCGCTCAGATGTGGACAAAAAACACCTCTTCTCCTCCTCCGTGGTCTTAGTCCGTAAATCGGAGACAGGGCTGCTTTACAAAGTCGTCTTTTCGTTTTCCTTTCCAGTAGTTTTTTTTATTTTTGAAGCGCAACACAAGCAGTGCCCAAAATTCAGGTTGCGTTCCCTCTGCAAGAATATTGCGCAGGTTAAACTCTAATGTGTGTACGGGGGGGTTGTCAACGTGCGCTTCTTCTTAACACATGTGAAAACTTATTTTGCAAAATCTACTGTAAACGCATCTTGAAAGCCTCACGATCCATCGGGGATGCGCGTGTACGGCAGCTCAGTGTCCCCCCTGCCAGTCCCACCGCGCGTGGGAATAAAAACCTCCAAAAGAAAAAAGTGCAAAAAGACACAATTTGAATTGTATTTGAATGAGTACAAATCACTGGTTAAAACCTTTTTTTTTACCAAAATAACTGAAAAAAGTAATTCGCTCTACAGCGCGTTTCCTCTTCGTCTCGATAAAATATCCAAAAATCTTATGCTCTGTTTCTCTCTCCCAAGTCAGCGATTACTTGGTAAAATCACATGTGATTGGGAAAGTACAAATGCATTTCCCCATCGATTATCCTCCTAAGCAACTGTTTCGATAGCAGTCCGTTCCTGGAGGAGACCGCTCCGTTGTGCGTGCGTAAAAGTGATCCGGAGAAAATAAAACCGGCAGCTCTCTCCGCTCTCCTCCTCCTGCAAACTGCGCGTCTGCCCGCTGAAGCACGCTCCTCTATGCCGGCTCCCCCCTCTCTCTCTCTCTCTCTCGCTCCTTCACGTTCAAGCAGAGGTCTCTCTCTCTCTCCCCTTCCCTCTCTCCCCCTCTCGCTCTCGCTCGCTCGGCGGCTCCGGCAGTGCGCTCCTACCGATATCCAGCGGGTTTGTGTGCAGCGAACAGGACTGCTCCCTCGGTCCCCCGCCTCGGTGTGTGCGCGCACGCCATGCGCGCGAGCTTGTATCGGATTACAGTAGGCACCTCGGCCCGCCTCCATACAGCCCCTCACTGATTAAAGAGCAGTTTCATCTGTTCTCTCCCCCCCCCCCCCCCCCCCCCTCTCTCTCCCTCTAATTCATTATTATATCACATCTCTCCCCCTATTTCTCCCACTTCCCTCCGCTGCCCCGTCATCTAGTTTCCAGAATGCCTCTTTTACTCCTCGACTTTTCTCTCTGAGTCTGATGTTGAAGAGACCAGGGGAAGGTGGAAGGATGAAAAGCATGAAAACAGAGCGAGGAGAGACCCACACCACAGCTTTATGAGCTTCGTGCTGGGAGCTTTAAATGGAACCTGGTGCTGGTTTACGCTGATAAACCAATCAAAATGGAAAGGAATCAAAAAGGAATCGGATGTGTATCAGTCACCCAAACCATTTGACTAAAGCGCTTTGATTTAATAAGACATTTAACAACATCATTCGCTTTTTTATGAAAGACTCGTAATAGGTCACTGGTGAATGAAATTTAAATAAAGGTAAACGCAGCTCCGACACACTCATGGAAATGGGGTTGAAGGGCAAATAGACAGGGGGTAAACTCTTAGTTTAAACCTGTACTATATTTCCTCCTGTCCTCCTCAGCGGTACACAGTAATTCAGCAAACATGTCCGTGGGAGGTGAGTTTTTAGGGCCTGCAGCGACACCACAGCTCGTGGTCTGAAAAAAACCCAGCCAAACCCAAACCGTGGCTTTCGCTCGCTGCCTCCCCAGGACGCACCCTGCGAACACTCACACATGCGCACGCAGGCCCGAAATGACACGGCTGAGGTCGGCGGCGACCGCTCGGTGAGCCATCTCGTGGGAAGAAAAAAAAATGCTTTCAAACCTTCATGACGAAGAAAATTACACATCACGTGTTATTATTTATAGCCCCTTGAACTAAGAACGAGTGATCTAATGAGCACGGAGCTGACCCACGGTCTCATCCCGGGATCGGTCTTGGTTTGCCCGGAGCAGGCCAGCAGCTCTCGGTATAGGCAGATGAATCCCCGGGGTCACGCAGGTCAGTGACACACACACACACACACACACGCCGGCGCGCACGCACACCATCAAACCATAACTCAGATGTTTCCTAACATCTCTGGAGGTCTGGAGGTATTAAGTTCTTTTTCCATGACAGCTCTGAGTGTGTGTGTGTGTGTTTGTGAGAAAGAGTCCCCCCCCCCACTCATTCCATGGGTCCCTTTAGTCGTTCGACCTCCCCAAGCTGTCCCCCTCACCCCTCTTCATTCCCCTCTTCCGGTGTCTCTCCACTGAAACTAAACCCACCCGGGCCAACTGGAACGTGTCAGGTGATGAGAGCACAGATCACATGCTCACATCGACGCCATGCTGGATCCGTCTTATGTGGAGCAACCGATGGCCGCTGGTACAGTTACATCTTTTATTGGGAAAAGGTCTTTTTTTATTTCAGTTCTTTCTTCATTTGAAGGGTAATGATGATTGACGGTTCACACAGCAAGAGGAGAGCGCGCCGAATGCAAACAGTAGTAAATAAATCTCAGCATCCACAAGTTGGCAGGCAGGCTTTGGACAGGAAGACTCCTCAACCACCTCTGTGAATCATTCTGAATTCACTCCAACGCACCACACGGGGCCCAGGCCTTCTGGACCTTCCCTTTGCGCCTTTCTCTGAGGAACTTGCAACAGTATGTTGTGAGACTAAGATATGCTAATCCATGACGCGCTTGTCTGCTCGCCAAGGAGTGGACCCGGGGGGTTCGCCCGAACTCACGACGGACAGAGGGGCAGAAAGGCCCTGCAGGTGAGTCAGGTCAATCCAGAGGGGAAAGGAGTGGACGACGAGCTTTTTTTTTTCATCAGCATTAAACCGGCTCGCGAACTAACCGGCTGAGACTCCAGATCCGGTCCTGCCTCCACATTCGAGGGCGGGTCTTAGCTCAGATATTCGCGGGCTGCGCCGACGCGTCAGAAATATGGTCCGTGGCCTCCAGGGGCTCAATGATGGTCAGGCCGATAGCCACGTGGGAGCTGTGAAACCAGTGGAGGGTAACGGGATCCCTGCTCTGCGTCGGGGGAAGAACCGGCCCGCTGGCCTGTCGTCAGGCACCACCGGCTCCGTTCACACCTGCCAACAAACCCAATCCTTTGATTCTATCAATCATTTCCTTTCAATTCTGCCACTTGTTCGTCCCTCCTCCATTTGATGCCGCGTTTCTTACCACAACGTTTGATCGTCATTTTTATTCCCTGTCCTCTTTTCTCTCCGCACCCTGCCATACTCCATCAGCCTCCCCCCCCCCCCCCCCACCCCCCTCCAGGGGCCCAGTGGGTTCCACTCTCAGGAGTTTAGCAATGCACACCCGCTGCCTTGAGACCTGAGACCCCCCCACGCACGAAGCTGTTTTTCTTTCTTGATAAAAAAATAAAAGAGAGAGAGAGACGCAATATCAGTGTTTTTGTAAAAGGGCCCCGAAAGACCCTGAAAATAAGATCCGCCCCGGCCGCTGAAAGCTAACCACACAAAATAAAGCAATAAAAGCTTTGACCCAACTTTAAAACGGATCCATTGTGTTCAGACAGTCGGGGCAAAAATACAAATGACAGACAACTTGAATGAGTGGACTTTACTTGTGCCCGTGTGTGTGTGTGCACGTGTGTGTGTGTGTGTGTGTCGTGTCAACCCGTCGGCGCCTCCGAGCTGCGGCGGCTTCGTTTTTCAACACCGTCCGATTTCCTGTCCCAGGACCCTCGCAGCCGGGCCCGTTTTCCTCCCCCCATCAGGGCCCATCGGTGTGGCGCGAAATGCAGTCAGAACAATCGAATCGTTTGAAACACACACACACACACACACACACACACACACACACACACACACACACACACACACACACACACTCACTCACTCCCTGCAGCCTCGTCAATAAGCCATATTACTGAGCAGCTCTTACGGGAAGAGAGCCACAATAAATTAGTGTGTCAACATGGGCCGCACTGACATCCTCATTTACCACAGGAGGAGACACACACACACACACACACACACACACACACGCACGGCCCTGTACACGCATACTGTAAACACACACATTTGAGAAGATTCACACATACGCAGATGCAGAGACGAACACGCGGAGAGAGTCGCACACACCCGCGGAGCTGACGGCACACGCGTTGTGTGCATTGCCCTGCTGCGCGCACAAATTTGTGCGCTCTGTGTCTGCCGTGGGG